>NC_084601.1:31269128-31569128 GCF_033807715.1 Cololabis saira | reverse complement strand
ACGCTCCGCTGCGTTGCTTCATACCCTCACTGGCTCATGCTGAATGTTCCCTCTGCACTGCTTGTTGGGCTGTTTTAACCCCCAGAGGTTTTTGGTTTTAGTGCATTTTGCTAAGTAGGAGCTAGGGTTGTCCCGATCAGGATTTTTTAACTCCCGATCCGATCCCGATCACTTGAGTTTGAGTATCTGCCGATCCCGATTTTACCCGATCCGAACACTACTTTTGGCTCCTGATAGATTTCTGAGTCTTTTTCCCGATCAGATACATTTTGGCAATGAATTAAAAAAAAAAAAAAAAAAAAAAGGACTAAAACTCAAATGAGTTTTTTGTCCATTGGAGAACAACATGGACATACATTTCAACAAAGCTTATCAGCTCTGGTGCCACAAAATGTAAAAACATGAAATTGTAAACTAAAACTAAAAGTGCAGAATAGTGCAATAATTAAAATTAATAAATTTAACTTCAAAAGAGGTAGTTGAATGACATCCGGTCAAACTCACAAACACAAGAAAATTAAAATACTTTTTGGCTTAACCTTCTGAATCGCATGAAATGAATAGCAGCAGCTTAATGCAACATCAAACATGTAAACAGAGTTAGTTTCGCTTACTTTGGCCGGCGGCCGGAAGTGACGCCGCCCGGCGGCCGGAAGTGGCGTTAAATGCAACGGTATATAAAACGGTTTAATATATATTAAAAACATTAATGACTAGGTATGTCCCGATACTTTTTTGGCCGATACCGATGTTTTGAAAATGCCGTGATCGGGCCCGATCGATCGGGCAGCTGATCGTTGGGGACAACACTAGTAGGAGCACAGTCTGTCAGCAGAATGCTGAATGTCTTCGGGCATGTGGGGGGGCATTCTCAGGTTGAGGTAGAGGGTTCAGGTAGAATGACAACAGTTTTGCTGCTGGTTTGCATTTCTTACTTTAATGCCTGCAGATGCTCGTCTGTGTTTTTGGTTCATCACAGAAACTAATTCTTCTTTGTCTCTTTCTTTTTCTGTTTTCTCCTTATGTCTTAATCCATCATCAACAACTTCTTTACTCCTGCTTTCCATCCATTCTTCTCTCATATATATCTCTCCCATCCTCCTATTGTCTCTCCTATGTCTTTGGTTTTGTCTCTGGTGTCTCTCCTGTCTTCCAGGTGTGTCTGACACTCACCGCCAAGCGAATGGCTCGTAAAAACTGCCTGGTGAAGAACTTGGAGGCTGTGGAAACTCTGGGCTCCACCTCCACCATCTGCTCTGACAAGACGGGCACCCTGACGCAGAACAGGATGACCGTGGCCCACATGTGGTTCGACAACCAGATCCATGAGGCTGACACCACTGAAGACCAGTCTGGTGAGAGTTTCCTTCATTTTAACAATAATATCCTCTGTTTCTGTGTTCTTCATGACTGAGTTTGAGCAACAGGTAACTACCGTTTTGGCCCGAATATAAGACAGTGTTTTTTGCATTGAAATAAGACTGAAAAATTGGGGGTCGTCTTACATTTGGGGTCTAGACATTATACCCATTCACAACGCTAGATGGTGACAGATATCTTTAAAGCCAATGCTGAACTTAACTCCCCAGGCCAAAGCTAACCCCTGTCACGAAGAAGAAAAATAAAAATAGCGGTAAGAAAGAGAAGAAAATAAGAGAAGAGATAAAAGAAAATGGAGAAACGTAGCAACAATCTGGAGAAAAGTGGGTGGAAGATTGGCAAGTTAACCGGCAGCTGAGGAGAAGTTATGATGCAAACTTCAAGATGATGATTTGAATGAGGCAAAATAACATGCTTTTTCTCTTGAATATATTGTTATAATCATTTGTTTCAGATGTACTGTAATTATTTTCTGTATATAAATTGAATTTAATAATAATAATAATACATTTTATTTGTATAGTGTTTTTCTAGGCACTCAAAGACGCTTTACATTAGTAAAAATCATAAAAGCAGTACACTCAACGACACTAAAGGCACTTTACAATAGTATAAAAATCATATAAGCAGTACACATAAGACAATTACATGACACAGGACATTGATCACACATTAAAAGCAGTTCTGTAAAGGTGAGTTTTGAGATGGGATTTGAAAATTGGGAGGTTTGTACAGTCACGGATGTGTTTGGGGAGGGAGTTCCAGAGGGTGGGAGCAGCGATGGAGAAGGCCCTGCCACCCCAGGTCCGGTGCTTGGTTCTGACAGGAAGGGACAGGAGGTTGGCGTCAGAGGAGTGGAGGCTGCGGGAAGGGGTGTGGCGGTGGAGCAGGTCGGTGAAGTAGCAGGGGGCCTGATTGTGGAGGGCTTTGTGGGTGAAGGGAGAAGGATTTTAAAATTAAAAAATTAAAATTTTTACAATTCCGTTGAGGGATGGGGAGCCAGTGAAGCTTCTGTAGGACTGGGGTGATGTGGTCACAGGAGGGTGTGGTGAAGCAGACGGGCGGTAGAGTTTTGAATGTATTGGAGTTTATTGAGAACCTTGGAAGATGAGCCATAGAGGATGCTATTGCAGTAGTCGAGTCTTGAGGTGATGAAGGCGTGGATCAAAGTTTCAGCGGCAGAGAAGGGGAGTGATGGACGGAGACGGGCAATATTTTTGAGGTGGAAGAAAGCAGTTCTTGTGATGTGGTTGACATGGTGTTGTAAGGAGAGGTTATTGTCCAGAATAACTCCGAGGTTGCGGATGTGAGTGGAGGGGGACAGAATGGAGTTGTCAACAGCGAGAGTGAAGTTGTGAGAGGTTTTGGTGAGGAATTTGGGGCCGATGATGAGCATGTCTGATTTGTTGCAGTTGAGTTGGATGAAGTTTGAGTGCATCCATGATTTTATTTCGGTGAGGCAGTTGGTCAGGGTGGAGTGGCAGGGCCGGTTCTAGAAAATGATGACTAGGGCTGCATCTCAGATCAGAGGGGGTGCACATGCCTGGCACGTTATTCAACACTAAATTATGCATTTTCCCATAATTTCAAGCGGAATGATACTAGCAAAACAAGAATATTTAAAGTGTATTTCAAATGCTTTATTGCAGCAATATTGCTGCAGAACAAAGAAAATGTTACATTTAGTCTGGGCTACCTCAACCATCAGACAATCTAGCAACAGATGTTTCTTACCCTGAAAATAAAACATAGAAATTCAAACTAATTTTATCTATACAGCTCAAAAGGTGAATGAGGAATTTGGTGGAGATGTACAGTTGGACGTCGTCACCCAGGAGGAGAACAGAGGGAGAGATGGAACAGAGCTGGGTCAGAAAATCAGAGAAATCCGAAAGAAAGGATGGGTTTGGTTTGGGGGGAGTGGGGCCGGATAGTTTGAAGGCCGTGTGTTCGAATGAAGGAATGTCGGGAATGTGGATGTATTGCTGCAACACCGCCCCCCCGCCCCTCAGCGCAAGCTTTTTCAATGTAGGTGAAGTTGGGGGGAGTGGTCTGATTTAGAGAGAAATAGTCCAGGGGTTTGTGCCAGGTTTCTGTTAGACAGAGGAAATCAAGATTATTGTCCGTTATAAATTCATTCAGTAGCAGGCTTTTGTTGTTGAGTGAGCGGGTGTTGAACAGAGCCAGTTTCAGGTGGTGTTGCTTTGTGATTGGCTGTGAGGACTGAGGAAGTGGACGGAGATTGGACAGATTCACATGGTGTTTGTTGTGATGACGTAATGTAGAAGTTGCGGGACGGCAGGAGGACCAGAAGGAAGGAATGGAGTTTGGCGACGTGAAGTTGTATGAAAACATGCGGCCCGAGCAACTGTGTGGAGGATGGTTTTGCCAGAGTGGACCAGATGTCGGACGCGGGTGGTAGTGGTTGGTCCGAGGCGGAGTGGAGCGGCAGCATGGTCCGGGTGGAGAGCGGTAGCAGGAGGCTAATGTTAGCTAGCGTCGAGGAGCCGAGTGTCCGGGTAGAGAAGAGCGATGAGCACCCCAGGAGTATCCACAGGATTAGCCACAGCATGCTACATTCAGCAGGTAAGCATGTTGAGGTGGTGGTGGCTGAGGACAGAAAACAGCGGTGACCAGTAAAGGAGTAATGGTAGAGTGAGCAGCTGGCTAGTTGTTGCTTTTAGCCGGCAGTTAGCCCGGTGATGCAGAGCAAAACTTACTCGCGAGGGCTCCAAGAGGAGCCCACAGCGGAGAGAAGACTCAGACAGTTGCAGTGTACACAAGATAGGAGTTGGAAATTGTATCAAAACTTACCGGCATAGGCCCATATACTGGGCCTGCTGCGTTGGAAAAGCTTCGGTACGTTTGACGTGAGCGGGTGCCAGGGATGCATGAATTTGGTGTTCAAAAAGTGTTTTTTCAAACTTGAGTCTTGAAAAGAGGGGGTCGTCCTATAATCAGGGTCGTCTTATATTCGGGCCAATACGGTACTTGTGTGGAAACATTTTTTTTATTGCAAGTAATGCTTAAATACATACAATACTGATTTGGAAGCAAGGATAGGTGAAAAGCACCACGGTTGTTGAGGTGGGATGAGGTGAATTCAAATTTCCAAAACAGAGGCTCATATTTTTCCTTTGTGCCCTTTTAGGTACTTCCTTTGACAAGAGCTCGCCTACGTGGGTGTCGTTGGCCCGCATTGCTGCGCTGTGCAACCGCGCCGTGTTCAAGGCCGGCCAGGACTCTCTGCCCATCCTGAAGCGTGACGTAGCCGGTGACGCCTCGGAGTCAGCTCTGCTCAAGTGCATTGAGCTGTCCTGCGGCGCAGTCAAGGCCATGAGGGACAAGAACAAGAAGGTGGCCGAGATCCCGTTCAACTCCACCAACAAGTATCAGGTGAAGGCCAAATATAGGTTTCATATGATTGCAAATACTTTATAGTGAACAACTTTATTATTGCAAAAGACAGCAAACTAAATAGATGATAACGTGAGTGCTTGGATCTGTCCTCGTCCAGCTTTCAATTCATGAAGCTGAGGAAGAAGATGACAAGCAGTACCTGCTGGTGATGAAGGGGGCTCCGGAGAGGATCTTGGACCGCTGCTCCACCATCATGGTGCAGGGCAAAGAGCAGCCCATGGATGAGGAAATGAAGGAGGCTTTCCAGAACGCCTACCTGGAACTGGGAGGACTGGGAGAGAGGGTTCTGGGTAAGAGTATAACAATCCAGCGTTTGTTGCCAACTCCCTGTAAAATAGATAAGGAACACCTAGTCGGCTGGCCAACCCGATTGCCTTCACCCTTCCTGGCGCGGTGAATGTTTTTAGCCCCTTTTTTTTGTGAGTGAAATGATTTTTTTTTTTAACTATTTGACTCGAACCTGAATTGAATTCGATGCATATTTTTGAATGCCATGAACACATGGAAATCAAATTATTATCCAGCAATTAACTTTAATTCAAAATAGCAAAATGAACTGAATAAAAGAAGTATCTTTCTTAAACAGAAACCTGTCCTGCTTAACTTAAAATTGTATAAATTAATATAAAACAATAGAAAGAAAGCAGAACATCCATTCTGTAAGAGTGCACGTTTTTAGTGCAATAACAAAAGTGCAAACAGAAAGTCTGTAGAAAACTTGTAAACATATTTGTGCCTCAAAGGCCATGACTGTAGTCTACAGTTGGAGTAAAACAGCCATTTTCCATTGGCATTTTATGACTATTTTTTTACTCTCACAGTAATACGGGACAAAGTGCGTCCCTTTTCAGCTCAATAAGGGATACGTACTTTAGTTTATAAATACGGGACGATTACGTTTTTCAAGGGACTGTCTGCAATCCTAGTTGACACTCTGAAGACAGTCAGCAATACTTCTACCTTTCTCTCTTTCTTCTTAATTCCTCTAGGCTTCTGCCATGTGTTCATGCCGGAGGACAAATATCCGAAGGGTTTTGCCTTTGACACGGATGACGTCAACTTCCAGACAGACAATCTCTGTTTTGTTGGCCTCATGTCGATGATTGATCCTCCTCGTGCGGCTGTGCCTGACGCTGTGGGTAAATGTCGCTCTGCTGGCATCAAGGTGGGCTTCTTTTATCTTTGACATTTAAATGCTTAAATAATCACATTAATGCATAACCCTGAAGTCTGTGTACAAAGCTTTTCATCATCCCTTCGCTTCCCATGAATCCTTTTCCTCCTTTTCATTCATCACCTAACCTTGCGTCATCTGTCTCCCCTCGTCCTTTAGGTCATCATGGTGACAGGTGACCATCCAATCACAGCCAAGGCTATCGCCAAAGGTGTGGGTATCATCTCTGAGGGCAATGAGACAGTGGAAGACATTGCTGCTCGCCTGAACATCCCCGTCAGCCAGGTCAACCCCAGGTACGACAGGAAGCCAACCTTTTTTAGCCTTTAAGGCCGTGGCCTGTTCTGTACTGTTCACACTTGTATATGTTTGTTCTGTGTTTATGTAGGGATGCCAAGGCTTGTGTGATCCATGGCACAGATCTGAAAGACCTGGACCAGGACCAGATGGATGATATTCTGAGGAACCACACAGAGATCGTCTTCGCAAGAACCTCCCCGCAGCAGAAGCTCATCATCGTAGAAGGCTGCCAGAGACAGGTGCATTTACCCAGCATTCATTCACCAGCCGCACATGTCACCTCTAGGGCTGGGTATCGATTCAAATGTCAAGATTCGATTCCGATTCTTAAAATTCAGAATCTATTATCAGGATTTGATTCGATCCGATATTGATGTGGGGTTTATTAAAAATGTTTTTTGAGCTGTTGCCTGAATTATATGACTGTAACAGGGTTTCCGCGGGGTTTTAAAAAGTATTAAAAAGTGATAAATGAAAATTGCCAAATTTAAGGCCATTAAAAGTGTTAAATTCACTGTCAGAGGTATTATTTTTTTTTAAATTGGTATTATTTTTTACCTTTTACATTTTAAGCAGTCTATTTTATTGTCATTCACAAAGTGAAATAAATGTGAAACATCTGGTCAACATCAATGACTATAAATCTGTTCTGTATAGCGTTCTATAGGTCAAAATCTGTATTAATGTTAAAAGGTTTGTGATTAACACTTAATGGTGTGACAGTTTTTTAAAAAAATCTGAAGGTAGTGAAAAAGGTATTAAATTGGTATTAAATTTAACATAAGGATTGCTGTATAAACCCTGTGTAAAATAACTATATATTTATTTTATATTTAACAATATAATTATTGTGAAATAACTAAGAAATAAATAACTCAAATAGGCCTTTCAATATCCATTTAAAGTGCAAAAAAAGAAAGAAATTGCAACAGCTCAAGCAGTAAACAAATAATTTTAGCTTGTCTAATCTATTCTGTCACCAGACACACATATTGCCATGAAGCAGATATATCATGACAAACCGTGTGTCCGATAACAGGAGAAACCAAATAAGCTATAGTAAATATAGATAATATAAACTTCATTGAACTAATATAACATTTTGAAATTTAAGCTGAAATATCCAAAGCACTGAACTCTGGTTGTGCGCGGGTGGGTGTGTGGCTGGCAATTCAATAATCTGCAAGTTTTGCCAGCACACGGTTGACTGGACACGGAAGGATACGTGCGAAGAAAGATCATGTACTTTAACGGCGATGTCTGTAATAGGTAGATTTATAATTTTGTATTACAGTATGAAGCACTCTCCTCGAGTGGAGCACGAGCGGGGTCCGTTCACAATGCAGCTGGTTGTCTGCGCGAGCGCATACCGCATACGGCAGCATAAACACAGGCTCAAACAGCATTTTTGTATTTTCCAGCCTTAACAGTCCTGGGGAAGCTGCTCTGCCCCGTACCTGAAGTAAACTGTGCTTCTGTAGCTTCTGCGCTGGTTTCTCAGGCGGCCACTTCGACATGTTTGTTTTGTTCATGTGGGCAGCAGAGGCGGGAGGGGCAGAGAAGCGCGCAATGTCCCCAGCTTTTAGTGACCCTCTTGGAGCATTTTCTCCAAAGAAAAGTTAAT
Source organism: Cololabis saira (assembly GCF_033807715.1). NCBI lineage: Eukaryota > Metazoa > Chordata > Actinopteri > Beloniformes > Belonidae > Cololabis > Cololabis saira. The sequence continues at coordinate 31,561,230 of NC_084601.1, read as the reverse complement.
TTAGTTCGAGAGTTTTAAAAATGAGCACTTTCTTAACGCTTTCGACGCCATGTTCATTGGCCATGGTTACATGATGTTTTTTAAATCGGAATTAATTATTCCGAATTAAACTATTTTCCTTCCAGTTTACATGGAAATAGTAATTCCGAATTGAGGTTTACATGGAAAACACGTTTTATGGGCTTTATCCAATTCCTCTTAAGGTCTGGAAGTTTGGAAGGTTCTGATTGGATAGGGGGGAGGAAGTTACGTCTACCGAAAGAAAAACAAAACTACAACTACCGCTACAACTTTGAAAACCTCACAATTTTTATGTTTCCTGCCATCTGTTCTTTTAATGATTTCCAGGTCCTCCAAGCTATTAAATAATAATATAATATAATATATTATATTATATTATTATAATATAATGATAAATCGTCTCTGCTCTTGACCACCGTTTACTGCGTGCTGCCAATATAAGCGTCACGGCGACAGACGGGCAAGGGAACGAGCAGCGCAGAAAGACTGGAATTAATTTAAAGCGGAATGAGTGTATACATGATCACGGAATTATTCTATTCGGATTTAAAATCGGAATAAACCAGCCACTTACTTTGGAATTAAGTTTAATTTGGAATGGCCATTTTCATTCGGAATTAGGTATTTACATTGTCATTTTTACTCATTTTAAATCGGATTTAATTTTAATTCTGAATTAAAGAGGAATTAAACTTCCCATGTAAACGCACTCATTGTTTGATAGTTTCACACCACACGCATGTGTTAATTAAATGACGTGACTACTTGGATTAAAGTTCACTGGGTGAAAATGTAATTATGATAAAAAATCGATCTTTAGACATACAAATCCATTTTTTGGAATTAATATGAGAATCTATTTAGAATCGGAAAATCGATTTTTTTCAACACCTCATCGCTGGTGTTGTTGCGATGTGTAATGTGAGTCTGTCTGACCTCCTCCGTCAGGGCGCCATCGTTGCTGTGACAGGTGACGGTGTGAACGACTCTCCTGCCCTGAAGAAGGCTGACATCGGCGTTGCCATGGGAATCTCTGGCTCAGACGTATCCAAGCAGGCTGCAGACATGATCCTCCTGGATGACAACTTCGCCTCCATCGTCACTGGAGTAGAAGAAGGTGAGTGATGGATTAAAAGAGTAGAAAAAACAGTGTCTGCAGACAAAATGTTGCTGGAACTGTACAGCAGCACAGAAGGATGCGATACACAGTTCCCTCCAGATCCTCTGTTGCTCAGAGCTCTATTGTATTTATACAAATGTTTTTTAGGGCGTCTGATCTTTGACAACTTAAAGAAGTCCATCGCTTACACTCTGACCAGCAACATCCCAGAGATCACACCCTTCCTGTTTTTCATCTTGGTCAACATCCCACTGCCGCTGGGAACCATCACTATCCTCTGCATCGACCTGGGAACCGACATGGTGAGTAAAAATATAGATATATGGTCACCAGTGCAGTCAGATAGTAATAATACAGAGGCTGGAGTGAAACCAGGGGCCAACGTCTGGGTTTAAAAACAAATCCAGTGAGAAAGTACCAAAATATGCACTTCTGTGAAGTTGACCTCCTGTTTTTAAAAGATTCAGCTTTACAACAGAACTAAGCATTAACAACCTGGTACAAAAATGGTTTTGGGTCTCAAGCAAGATTTCTCATCCATGACAACAGGGGGGCTTTTTATTTATCTCATTGGGTAATTATGTTAAACATAAATGTATGCTAAATTAGGGTTGTGTTTCTCTTGGATCGCTGCTTTGCCATCAAAGTGGTCAAACATACCACTTAGCAGATATGGAGGACTTGACTTCTGAGCCAGCAAACCATAATCGATCTTATCGTGGTGTTAATTGTTGCAGTCGACCATCATGACTGACTGTGGGTTGGCCTGGAGTGATCAAATCAGTCCATTTTATTTTAGCCTAGATGTGGGCGATATGATGATATTAGATTGTGAAAGATTACAACGTGAAGACGATCTTTCAAACTGAAGATTTTTGTATTCTGGCCCCATTTCTGCATTGAGGACAACGGCACACTGCTATCCTAGTTTTTAATAACGTGTCGGACAGCTCTAAACCAAATGTTAGTAGTCTCTTTAAATTATTGTCACCCTCAGCAACATGTATTGTCTTTTTTTACTTTTTTCAATTTCATATCGTGATAAAATCAAAATCGTGATTTTATTTTTTTAAATTCGTGATATTATATTTTTGCCATATCACCCAACCCCTATTTTAGCCCCTGCTAATCTAGAATGCTGTATTGTTATAATAGTTGCATCTGATGACAGTTGAAATGATGAAATGAAGACTGTTAGCCCGAGCCCCGGCTGCCCCCGGAGCTGTTCCATCTCTGGTGTTCTTCCAGCCAGCTGCCACCCATTTGCCCATGCGTGGTTTAAGCCAGGGTTTGCCTGACAAAATGGAGACTACCAGAGCCATGAAAACTGGGATTCAAACCCAGTTTTCAGAAACCTGTGAGTGACATCACAGAAGGGTTTGTCCGATTGTAAAATCTTCTATAGTGAAAACGTGTGCATTAGCAGCCAGACACCAAATATGACTTTGCTACCTTCTCATATTATCAAGAGTCCAAATCTGTAAAATTAAAACTTTAAAAGTTTTTGCACATCAGATGCAATGATACAGAGCAGATGCTCTGCCAGAGCATCCGTCATCAATTAAATCACATTTTCTTGGCAACCTGTGTCATGTCATGTCCACCCTGAACTCATCGTGGAACAGAGATTGATTCAGTCTTTCAGCCTGAAGAGTGCAGCATGAAGAACAGACACTAGATGGCAGCATTGGACAACCTCTCAAACAAAGCAGTCCTGTCATTCTGCCTCCAGTAACTAAAGAGAACGTGATTGAAACATGGAACTATTTTTATTGATTTACCAATGATGATTTTTCATTTTTGGTCTTATATGGGCAACCAGAACAATCAACATTGTACCAATCAACACGACTTTCAGAAAATCAAGGAGAGAGTTAGAGTGGACCACATCAGTCCAGCTCTGAGGTCTTTACACCGGCTGTCTGTCCTTCAGAGGACAGACTTTATAGTTCTGATGCTGGTCTATAAAACTGTGAATGGTCCAGGACCAGAACACATCAGTGACCTCCAGACCAGCATGAACCTTCCAGACCCCTCAGGTCATCTGGATCAGTTTTATCAGATCCCAGAGTCAGAACCAGAAGTGGAAGAGCTGCTCTCAGTTTCTATGCTCCACATTTCTGGAACAAACTCCCAGAAAGTCTCAGATCAGCTGAAACACTTAAGTCCAGGTTGAAAACTCACCTCTTCTCAGCTGCATCTGAATAAAGCTCCAAATCTGCACTTCCAAAACTTTATTATATTTTAAATACTGATTTGAATGAATTAATTTTTGAATGAATTAATTTTTATTTCGAACATGTATATAAAATGAAAGTAAAAATAAAAATAAAAAGATAAACATTTACATCTTCATATTCACATAGGCTATGTTCGAAAAAAAGGAGTAGGAAGAAGTATACACTTTTTCCCAGTTCCTACCCGTTTATAACTATGGATTTACATTATTGCTATTATTATCAGTGAAAGTACCAACTCACAGGACATTGAAAATAGGGTGGACTTTTTTAGGTCTTATTACCGTGCTTAATACCGTCAAGTGGGACAAAATTAAAATAGAATAAAAAAAAAAACAACCCAAAACAGGAAGTGGACACTGTGTCGCTGCTCTCTGCTCCATAACAACTCCGTCGCAGAGCTGTAACCTGACTAGAATAGCTCCGCCTCTCAGCGTCAGTCTCTGTGGCGCAATCGGTTAGCGCGTTCGGCTGTTAACCGAAAGGTTGGTGGTTCAAGCCCACCCAGGGACGACTGTTTTTTATTTTATTTTTTTTCCTCCGTCATTTGCCACCCCAACCCTCCTTTTTCATGAGCACAAATCATTTGATAAGTAACAAAATAACATATTTGAACCATTTTTCAGACAATAAAATAACATTTGAACCATTTTTCAGACAACAAATAACATTCTTATTTTTGTGAGGGGGGATCTATATTGTTTTTCGGCACTACCTTGTTCTATATATAGATGATATAACATGAATTCCTCATATGTGGGATCAATAAATTTCATCTATTGTACTTATTTCTTTCTTCTTTGTTTACATTTTAAATCATGCTTTTTATTTATTTTTTTAATGTCTTTGTAAAGCACTTTGAATCACCTTGTTGTTGAATTGTGCTGTAGTAATAAAATTGCCTTGCCTAGAGGCAAAAAAGTGGAGGTTTGAAGACAAGGAAGACGGCGGTGAAGCCATATCTGAGCAGAACAGGCGCCGCTCAATGGAAAGGAAGTCTCACACAGAAATCTCTGTCAAATGCCACAGATTGACGTTCCTGCGGGATTAATGTATTTGGTGACTGTTTGTCAATGGTCAGCTGACGGGCTAAAAACATTCAGGGACCACGATGACGTATATGTATGCAGTCGGAATTAGGGGTGGGTATTGGAAAGGACCTCACGATACGATACGCATCACGATACTTGAGCCAGGATACGATACACATTGCGATATCCCGATTATGCGAGATCCCGATTATTATATTCTACATAGTTCACCGAAAAATTTAAAAATGCATTACACATCTTAAAATCCAAGTTGTATATATGTACATCAGATGATAGTGATGGATCCTAAAATCCGAGTTGCACGTTCATCAGATTATAGTGACAATTCATGGGACAAACTGAGTCAAAACAATGTTTTATTATAACTATACAAGCTAAAGTTACAACATATTTGTATATGTTTTTCATATTATTTACATCATATGAAATTAACATTAAATTTAGTATGAGGTTGCTTTAATTATGTGGCAAATGATAATAAACACAAGAAAGATGGGTACTAAAACCAAGGACAGGCACAGTGATCAGTCAGTATAGATATAAATCCATAAATAAATAAACCTCTGTCCATTATTTTTCATTTTTTAAGGACAGGCAATTGTGTTATATAAAAAATAAATTATAAAATGAAATAAAACGTGAAATAAAACCTGAGCTTAGTGCAGGGCCCTCCCAGGGTTGGTAGAGAGTGGCAATGCCCAGGACTGTCACTTAGGTAGGAGCACTGGGTGATATAATGGGATTAAAAAAAAATGGAAAAGTATTGCGATATATTGCCATATCGATATTTTTGCCCACCCCTAGTCGGAATCAGCTTCATCAGTCTTCCAGGTCCCCATTCCTCCGCCATCCAGACACCTGAGGACAAAGTAAAAAAACAAGAGTATCATTGAACTTACAAATAAAAAAAATAAGATATAATATGATAACGTTATAGAAGATTTTGCTATGTCCTAACTAACATACGTGAAATTAAATATAACCACCTTCAGTAATCAACACGTCTCTTCTTCCTCCGTCTTGTCAGGTTCCCGCCATCTCTCTGGCTTATGAAGCAGCAGAAAGCGACATCATGAAGCGGCAGCCCAGGAACCCGCTGAGGGACAAGCTGGTCAACGAGAGACTCATCAGCATCGCTTACGGACAGATCGGTGGGTGGATTCTTTCATTCACACTTCAGAACATGCACAGTGACGTGTGTCGGAGCTGCTGCATGATGGTGTTGTGTCTTCAGAAGCTGCAGGAAGATCAGAGCAGCAGCTTCTCTCTGTACTTGGAGAAGGCCGACTCTCCCAGCGCTAATACGCCGCACGCATGCAAACCGCTGGAGCTGCCTGTTTAGGCTGATTAGAGAGATGTACCATATTCAGTTTCATAAAGTATTTCTCAGTAGTTTTAGGTGCAATGAATCCGGAATGATCGGTGGTCCGCATCTTATTTAATTTTTAACAGAACGAAACCTTAACTTTTTATCAACCACTCACAATGATAAGCAAAGTAATGCCTCTTTATTGCACTCGCTCCAGTAGGTTAGTGTTGTTTTCCTCTTGAACGAATGTTTCCATTCTTTGTTGTGAAACTGAAATTTATGCAGGTTTCATCCTTGATGCTCCTTTACTTTAAAAATGGCATTGTTTGAAGATGTTTGAAAACCCTGACCTGTTTAAATATTGCTTCTTGTTTTAAGTGTTTTTTTAACTTATAACTAGGAAAAAGCCAGTCAATAATTTCCTACCTTTTACTTTTTTAAACTTAGGCTGCGTCCCAATTGAACCCCTCGCCCTCGTTTTCTTCCCTAACCCTAACTTTTGCGCGTTCCCGTGAAGGTAGTGGTGTCCCAATTCCTCTTTTCACCAAGGGGGAGGGGGCATAACGAGGGCTAGGGGCTGAGAATAGCCCCTTCAAATCGAGGGATTTCAGATGCTGACTTGGCGAGCGAGGGGGTATGAAAATTTCCCAGAATGCTTTTGCCGTAGGCTCTGCGTCGATTTGACTCGCCGACCGAAGGCAAACAGGCAGACTCGTCTCAGAGAAATAGAGAGAAATAATCCTGTGACTCGTCAGATTTGTTTTGGATGTTTCTGATATAATAGTCTTCAGAAACCACAAAGTAATCCAGCTGTTATCTGGGTAATTTACACACTTTCAGATAAAGTTGCCGAAGATCACGCCAGAATAAAGGGATTTATTTACGTACCCTACGCCGTAGGCTCTGCGTCGATTTAACGCGCACCCAAACTCCGGAGCCGGCAGACAGAACTCTCAAATTTCTTAACAGGCGTAGCTACAACTGTTAGATTTCATTTATTAAACCAACATCTTCCTAAATGATTTATTTCAGCCGGCGTGATTCTCCACAGAGCTGCGTCCCAGAGAGAGTTCTCTCCCGGGGCTGACGCAGCAGCTTGACCCGGCGGACACGTCTCTTCTCGGGCTGTGAGCTGAGGCTGCTCCCCGGGGGCGGCGGCTCTTCTCATCTCCGAAAACATCGGGTCAAATTTCTTAACATGCGTTATTTGGATAAACTGAGCCCCGGTTGCGGATCTTAAGGTTACCTTTATGCCTGAAAAAATATTAAAACTTAATAAAGTGCCATATTAACAGCGCTACAGCTGAAATTAAAACAGCTTTTGGCTCTCTGCTTCCTGATCAGGTTAGGGATGAAAACGAGGGGGAGTAGGAGAATGGGACAGGCACCTGGGCCAAGTGCCCTAGATCTCAAGTGCCCTAAAATCTCCCCCTTCTTTATTAGGGGTTAGGGAAGAAAAGAAGTGCGAGTGGAGAAAAGAAGGGCGAGTGAAGTTGAATTGGGATTGGGCCTTAAGCTCAAAAGCCAAGACAGGATCGGAGCCGTGAAGTATTTGATCGGTTTCAGCCCTGCAGCTCGTAGTTACCTGCAGAAGGCTGGAGTCACAAGCGTGGGGGAGCCGACCGAAGAAGGACAACAACAAAACAACGCAGACCTCTAAATTCATCGTGAATTTGTGTTGATTAATAATTTTTACACCGCACCACTTTTGCTTCAGACAGGCCCACCTCACAAACGGAAATATCCATAAAACTATCCCACCAAGCTCTGTATTTGTGTGTGCAGGCATGATCCAAGCTCTGGGCGGCTTCTTCGCCTACTTCGTCATCATGGCTGAAAATGGCTTCCTGCCGTCGCAGCTCGTTGGCATCCGGCTGAACTGGGACGACCGTTCCAACAACGACCTGGAGGACAGCTACGGCCAGCAATGGGTACGAGAGGCCGGCGGGTCACGGCTGTCTCTGTAGTTCTGGGCTGCACTTGCTGTGATAGTGTGTAGTATGTTTACTAGTACACAAAGTTGTCCAGTCTAAAGTAGTGAAGAAGTACCTAAGTGGTTTGTTTCCTCTGAGAGCATTTCTAGTTCCAATCTCTAGTACAAATCCCCGTTTGTGCCAAACATTGTTCTTACTGTGGCGGATTATGAGCAGACCGGTGTGCAGCAGCTACTGTAAACTCCGCTGGAGACGCCGCGGTCTCAGACGCTCACCTTGTTTCTCTGCACAGACCTACGAGCAACGCAAGATCGTGGAGTTCACCTGCCACACGGCCTTCTTCGTCAGCATCGTGGTGGTGCAGTGGGCCGACGTCATCATCTGCAAGACCAGACGTAACTCTGTATTCCAGCAGGGCATGAAGTGAGTACCGATGTGAAACGTAACCGTAGTGATGCGGCAGACTCCCCTCAGAGATGCTGAACTTGACAGGATGTGAGTGGATGTGCAGGCCTCTGGCCTCCTTTGGTAGATGTTTATTAGCATTTTTACTGTCCCTTGATGCCCCGACTACCTTTTAAGTACCTCTGTACTCAAAATCTGAACTGAAACGTTAAACAAAAAGAATTCCAGAAGGTTACTTTTACATTTTTATATTCATATACAGTAATCCCTCGCTATAACGCGGTTCACCTTTCACGTCTCGCTGCTTCACGGATTTGCATTGTCCATCGTGTTCTGCATCCTGATTGGCTAAACAGTCTCCCCGCTTCTTCACTTCCTGTATCAATAACATTGGTTGCTTAGCAACAATGCTGAGAACGGCCAATGAGCTTCAGCGAGCAGCTCAAGAGCGGGAACCTTTGATGAATCGTTCATTACAGTTCTCACATATAATCGATGGTGGCATGTCTGTTTTATAAGAATCTTTTTGCCCAGATGAAAAAAAGAGCGTCAACAACGACCCATAACTATGTTCTTCTGAAAAAACACACCTGCACCGCAGCTTTAGAAGAAAAAGACGCTACAAAGCGAGTCAGGATGCAGCAGCAGTCAGAATAGCAGTGAAATACGCGCCAGTCACAATTTGTCCTACTGTACCTATTGTATTTTTTTTCATAATCATTTTTCCTTTTCTCCCCTTCAAATCCAATTACTCGGATCGCAGTGGGACGGTGCTGATCTCCGCAATTTGAAGCCTGAACACTTGGCGGATTTCACTTATCACAAGTTCTTTTTGGACCGTAACCACCGCGAAAAACAAGGGATTACTGTATTACCTTTAGTTAACAACACGTATTTCATTATTTATTTATTGTAGATCATTTCAATCTTTGTCCAAGTGGGACAATAAGCATCAGCGGCATCTTGTATTTATTTATTATGGGGAAACGCCGTATGAAACACAAAAACGATGCTTGTTTTCTTAGTGCAGAGCTGATAATAATGCAGTTACCAGCTGTGTCCACTGGGGGTCACTACATAACCACATGTACTCACACCTCATCACATGGCCTCAGACTGGGATGGACAGTTGATCCCGTCCCTGGTTTGTCTGTGGCTGCGCTGCTTCGCTCACCTTTTTATATTCACACACAAAAGTCTGGAGCTCCATCATCACTGGTTCTGCCGGCTGTCACTCACAGTTTAGGGATTCCAGAGTAGAGGATGGGGTACAAATGTGTGTTGCTAGATGATTGTCCAGATTTCTTTAATTTAACATCCCTGTTAATCTATACTTTATTGTTGTGTATCAGTCTTCCTTGTTCATGATTTAATTCTCTTTCAGGAATAAGATTTTGATCTTTGGGCTGTTTGAGGAGACGGCTCTCGCTGCCTTCCTGTCTTACTGCCCCGGCATGGACGTGGCCCTGCGGATGTACCCGCTCAAGTAGGTTCCTCTGCTAGCAGGGCTGTTAGTGTCTGCACTTGGATAAAGGACCTCCTCTCCAGCTTTCATTTTAGGAACAAATATCACATCAACGGGTCCATAGTAGTTAAATCAGTAATTGGTAAAAAACATATCTTCCTATTTGTAATGACCGCCAGAGTTCTGACCCGTCCATCTCTCCGTGCCTCCTCTCTCAGGCCCAGCTGGTGGTTCTGTGCGTTCCCCTACAGTTTCCTCATCTTTGTTTACGATGAGATCCGGAAACTCATCCTCCGCCGAAACCCTGGAGGTAAGGACATGAACAAACTCACCGTCGAAGTATCATGAGAGATAATAAAACAGATAAATCTGTTTATTTTCCATCATTAAAATGATTTCTCCTCTCTTTTGTTCTTGTTTCCCTCTTTTTCTTTCTTTCCTCTGCAGGCTGGGTGGAAAAAGAGACGTACTATTAATTATCAGAGCATCATTTTCTTCTTACCCCTTCCTTCCCTCTACTCATCCCTCCCTCTCCCTCTCTCTTTCCCCCGTCCGTCCCTCCATCTATCTTTCCTCTGATCTGAAGTGTTCAAGAAAACTGTTTACTCCTCCTTTCCATCCCCCATTCTCATTTCTGAAGAAGCATAAAAACAAACGAGGACCAACGACAGAGGAGGAGAGGACGAGGGAGGCCCCGGCTCTGAAGTCCTACCCGTCCTCCCCGTCCCCTCCATCCCTCTGTCCTCTTTCTTTTCTATTCAAGGCCTTTACAGCGCGACTCTGCCAGTAACACTGTTTGTGCCGATGCTGATTCCAGCTCCATTCAGATTCCAGCGTAAAACCGAATAAAAACACGATGAAAACGCTCCATCGCGACAGACACTGCCCAGTTTCAGCTCAGCAATCACTGCCATGTCCTGCCACTCGTCCACTTTACCTGTCTCTCTTCTGTCCTTCCTCCTCCCTCCTCTTCCTCTGCCGTCAATAAAGAATCAGTTCCACCGTTAAAGTGAACCGCCCACCTCCTCCTCCCTCTCAACTTCTGTCCATCCTCCCTCCCCGTGTTTTGTTCTGGGCTTTACTTGTTTTTATTAGAGGATAGTGTTTTTTAAAGTGTTAGTGTTTCCTCTTTTCTGTTGTTTTTGTTCAGAGCGGGTTTGAAAGCTGCTTGTTTTCATTTGGACATGACTAAGCACACGTCTCCTCACACCTCTTTCGTTCCGTGACACACCTTGAACCCCCGTCTTCCCCCCGCCTGCCTACTTGTCCGTCTGCTTGTGAACACTGTGCCAACCCTCCGTCTTTGTAAAACTCCACTTCCTGCCCCCACAATCTCCCAACCTCCCTCACCCCCCTTGAGAAAAAAAAGTTTAATCTTTCCGTGTCCGTGGAAAAAGAGATTTCTCTCCCAATTTCATGATTTAAATCTGTGGAAATAAAACAGAAGAAGGCTCTGTACCTTAACCTGCACAACAGCAGCAAAAAAGTGGAAATGAAATAAAACAGAAGGATCTCTCTTTTTCAGCTTGGTCTCAACTTTATTCTTGTGTCAAGTTGTGTCAGAAGATGAAAATAAAGTTTGTTCATCTGTAGGGTTTTAGTATGATTCCTGCTTTAAAAGCAGACTTTTTACTGAGTCATTACTGTATTAGTATAAGTTGTTCTATTGTGGAAACTGGTTTCAGAGTGAAGGTAGGTCCTTATTAGATTTATATTCTCCGGTTACGGTAAAACAGAAGTCTCGGAAAGCGCGATATAAATCTAATCCAGTGAAATAAAGGACAGTTATGCATCACTACACTGTTTAGACGTTTCCTCTGGTTCATCATGAATATGAGGGCAGGAACATCGGCCTACAGTAAAAACATCTGATCCCAGATCAACACGATTTAAAAAAAAAAAAAAAAATGTATTAATTACAGGATTTATAATTAATTAATCGCATTTTAATCTCATATGCTAAAGGTTCCCAAATAAAGAATTTGAATGGTGTTTCATAAATGAAATTCAAAAGAAAAAGCTCAAGCACATCAGCAAACCAATTAGGCCAGGTGCATTATTCAAAAATGCAATGCAAATACAGTTAAATAAAATTCAGAAATAAAATAAGGCTGAGTCTCAAATTAAAACTAAAGCTGACTCAATACAGCAATTCAAGTACTAGTACCTGTAACGTTTACAGTGGAACTTGTCCGGACATGTTTAGCGTTTAAATGATAATTCAGGCTGGAGCAGCTCTGGTGATGGGAAAATTCTTTTTTACAAAATGTACAAATCCCTGCATTCTTCTTGATAGTCCCGTCTTCTTTCTTTTTATACATAAACTTGCCGTTCAAAGGCCCTAGATTTACTTGCCTCACTCCCCTGAGTCGCGTCCACGTCTGTCACCTGCTTTGTTTGTTTGACTAGCAGCAGGTGGGAAGTGACCTGCCAAGTGGCCTACGGGTCCCTCAATGGGCCAAATTTAAAATGCTCGCGCATTTCGCTAATCATAATTAATTGCGTTCATTTTCATAACGCGTTAATTAGCAGTGTAATTCATTAATCTAATTAACGCGCTAAACTAACAGCCCTAGTAATAACATGTTTCAGTGTAGTTTCTGATCTTACTCTAACTCCAAAAGTCTCAAAAGCTGCGAGGAAACACCGACTTTGTTCACGCTCTTGGTGCACTCTGAAAAGACTGTCGGTGCAAATGTGCACGCCGGCGTTCATGTTCCATGAATACTATTACAAGGCTCACAGAGCAGATGAGTGCTCCTGCCCTTCGATACCCCCCGTAACCCAGAGCTATAGGTCACCTCTTTAGTTAGCCCGTTTAGCTCAGTGCTGCTGCTGCCCCTGCGGAGCTTCGCGCAGCATGGTGCCACGTCGTCCCGCTGCCCAGTGCACGTGGTTCTTCATTTACAATTTAACCTGTAAATAAAGCCAGTACGGGACGTTTTTAGACCCCTTCAAATGTTTCCCTTTTGTTTCATTACAGCCATTTGTTGAAATTAAAAACAGTTCATTTTATTTCTAATTAAACTACACCCGGCACCCCATCGGGACAGAAAAGAACTAATGTAGAAATATTTGCAAATGTATTAAAGAAAAACTGGAACATCACATGGCCATGAGTCTTGTTGGGAATGATGCAACAGGTTTTTCACACCTGGATTTGGGGATCCTCTGCCGTTCTTCCTTGCAGATCCTCTCCGGTTCTGTCAGGTCGGATGGTGAATGTTGCTGGACAGTCATTTTCAAATCCTCCAGAGATGTTCAGTTGCGTTTAGGTCCGGGCTCTGGCTGGGCCGGTCAACAATGGTCACTGAAGCCAGTCCTTTGTTATTTTAGCTGTGTGCTTCGGGTCCTTGTCTTGTTGGAAGCTGAACCTTCGGCCCAGTCTGAGGTCCTGAGCCCCTGGAAGAGGTTTCCTGTCAGGATCTCTCTGTACTCGGCACATTCATCCAACCTTGGCCAGATCTGTGCCACAATTCTGTTTCTGAGTTCCTTCCACCTCATGATTCTCATCAGCTTTGATGTGAGCTGTACGGTCTCACATAGACAGGTGTGAGCCTTTCCTAATCAAGTCCAATCAGTTTAATTAAACACATCTGGACTCCAATGAAGGAGCAGAACCATCTCCAGGAAGGTCAGAAGAAACGTACAGCATGTGAGTTAAATATAAGCGTCAAAGTAAAAGGTCTGAATACTTCTGACGACGTGATGTTTCAGATTTGCAAAGATTTCTACATTTCTGTTTTTTCTGTCAAGATGGGGTACATTAATGAAAAATTAAATTAACTTTTATGATTTTAGCAAATGGCTGCAATGAAACAAAGAGGGAAACATTTAAAGGGGTCTGAATACTTTCCGTACCTACAGTACTTCAACACAACAAATAGATGATCAGGACAGGTACGACCAGACACCATGAGACTAGCTGAACAAACTTGCTTTTGAGACCTTTGTTGTTTTCTTGAACGAACAGGCCGGGGAAAAGGCTGAAAACACTCAACCACAGTTAGCTATTTCTACTAATCTATGATAATTAATATTCACTTTACATGCATTCAAATCAGATCCGTCCAAACATCGTCATTTCAAGTGTCGTTATCAAAACGACATCTGCAACAAGTGCTGCCAGAGCTGAAACGAGGCCGAGCGAGCATCAGTGGTCACATGGTTTGCCGCCATCGCTGCTTCCAGCAGACTTCCTGAAAAGATCTGCAGCAGCTCATTGAACATTAGTCACATGACCTCCCTGACCAGACCAGCTGATGCTCTCTCAGTGCAAGCTGCCTGCTCCTTCGTCCTCCAGCCGGACGCTGCAGTCTGTCAGTCAACCTAACTGCACAACAAAACATATTCTCCTTGAAATGTGGATGATTATGGTCTGTTGGTAAACACAGTGTTTAACACACTAAACAGCAGAAGTGATGACAGACGTTGGCTGTTTACGCCGCCAATCAAAAGACATTAGTTTCATCATACACTATTCAAAAAAAAGTAAAGAAACACCTAATCAGAGTATGGCTTTAGGTCATTTAGACTCCTGAGATATTGATCTGGTCAGGAGAGAGGCGGAGGGGCGTGTTTATCACTTTCATCTGCTTCGGTGTTCATAAAGTTAACGAAAGGAGCGACGACCAGACGAACCAAACCAGAGGGACGGCCCCGGCGTCTCTTCTCTCGTCATATTTTCTGACTGTTTTTCTATAAATCAGCCTAATATTCCTAAATCTAGTCAAATTTCTCTTATGATCAAAAATATTGTGACAACGACCTAAAAATGTGCAGTCCTATCTTCAAGTTTACGGAAATGTTTAAAGAAAATACTGTAAATAAATATAAAACACTATAATTATAAAGTATATTATCAAAAACATTCTAGAATGTGAAACGTAAATGTTATATTTTGTCTTATTTTTGTCTTCTTTATGTAATGTTTGTTTCCACGGAGTAAAGCTAATGTCTCATATTTAAGCTGATCACAAGATAAAAAGGGTAGGCACTATAAGCTACAGCTTCAGCCTACACCTTTTCGGTAAAAGAAATGTTTATTTTACCCTTTCATCTTGTTTTGTAAAAAAAAGTGTTTACAAGCCGAAATAAAGATTCATTCATTCATTCATTCATTCATTCATTCATTCATTCATTCAATATCTCAGCCAATGGAGTAAGAAAGATTTTCTTGACTAGAACTCTTAAAACTAGCAAAATAGTCTGAAAACAGTCTTGTTTTTTCTTGAAATAACTTTTTTAAATTTTCTAAGAAATGAGTTTTTGCAGTGTAGCTTTGTTTGGCTCGGATCGGTAGCATGGTAGCATGAGGCGACAGCTGGACTCCACAGAGACCAGACAGTCCAGGATGGTGCATCAGTATTTACCCCCACCAGAAGGTCTGGTGTGCCCCCCCCCCCCATCAGCAGGACTGGTACCTGCTCCCTTGTTCACCGCCAGAACCCTGCAGAATGACCTGGTGGTTGGAGGGGCAGGTGAAGCTCTGCAGGCCAGACCACAGCAGCCTCAGGCGTCGGGGTGATGTCCTGGGTTCCTCCTGGTGGGTGACGATGCCTGTCCTCGTGGTGATGAGACCGCTGGCTGGCCCGGATGCTCCACCTAAACCCAGCAGACACCTCTGGGACATTATGTTTCGGTCCTGAATGACGCCCTGCTCCAGATCTGGGTGGGTGCCTTTCCTTTAGTCGGGGTTCAGGCCACCCTGACACCCTGACCTCCCTGCTATCAGCCAGTTTCTAAGAGATTTGAGTGTCTTAAGTCAAGCCTAAGAAATCTTGGTGTCATTAGAACAAAACTCCAAACAGCTGACGAGGAACTGTTTCTACCATTTAAGGAATATATCGAGGGCTTGGAGCCAGAGGGGCGTAAGTGGCATTTTGGGCGAATATGAGTTATATATATCAAATTAAAGGTCTCGATGAGCTCTATCCAATGGTGCCAAAAAGACCTATCTGAGGTCAAACTTTATTGAATAAAGCAACAAAACAATAAAGACCTAACACAAAAGTGTGAATAATGTTTGGAGCCAGAAGGGCGTAAGTCCACTTACGCCCTTCTGGCTCTGAAAATTACATGTAGGACCATGTAGGACCCACATGTTTGTTCAGAGCCAGAAGGGCGTAAGTGTAGTTGGTGCCCTTAAACAGCATTCAGGAGTCTGGTCACAGCCAGATGGAGTGTGACAGTGTGCATGCTGCAGTGGAAACTGCGAGAAGAAAGGTTCCAATCTACTCCCCTGATGGCTACTACACCCTTATGAGAGTGGCAAGAAAGAACAAGCCATACACCGTACATGAACTTGGTCACAAGGAATTCCTGGACTTCAAATCTTTCTCCAATCACATACTCAAAAACAAAACCAAAGATGAGGAAGGACAAGCAGTGCATTGGCAGAAGATTAAATGGTTTCGCTACACAAAAGAAGAACCCAGAACAATCTTCTTCAAGAATGATTTCACCGACCCAACCTTCCGTGAACTGAAGGTGGCAAAGCAGGCAACCAGGGGCACCAGGAGCACCCATTCCGTGTCCAAACCAAGCTCAATGTATGAAAGTCCTCCTGGGATCAGTACATTGAAGAAGAAAGATCTACTCACCCTGTGCAGCAATGGGAGTATTCCTCACACATACACAGAGTTCTACAATGCTCTGACAGTGAACAGTGAGTAGAACTAAACAGACTAGTGAACAGAAAAGCAAATACGATGCGACATGATTCTTTGGATGTGGTCAGTGAATAGACTCACAGAGTAATTGAAATGGTTGAACAAAAAAGAAAAGTGAAATGATTAAAAAGAACATGAGAACTGTCTATTGTATACAGTATTTGAAAAAAATACTGAATGAAATGAAAAAATGAATGAATGCCATGAAATAAATTGTCTATTGTAAACAGTATTTGAAAAAAATACTGAATGAAATGAAAAAATGAATGAATGCAATGAAATAAATTGAATAACTCATGAATTGCCAATCAGAAGTGTGTTTAGCAAGTTCTTTTACTTTTATTACTGTCTGTACTGTTCAGCAGATGCCCAGAATGGGTTTAATGTTAATTATCCATCAATTCCCCTTTTGTTGCCCAATTTATTCCCCAATTATTGTCTGCATTGTTCAGCAGATACGCCCAATATGTCCATAGGAGACTTAGAATGTTTGGTGCCCAAAAGGCGTATCTGATGTTTTTGCCATATTTTTTTGATTTTAAAATGTTTTAGAACATGTTCATTATGCTAATATGTCATAGGTTTATTACTTAAATACTCATTCATATATGTATGTCTGTGGTTGCAATGTTGTGGTTTAAGATTAATAAATACAGTTGATTGAAGTGTGGTCAAAATTTTGTTTTGTCTCTCCTGTAAAGTTTGTCAAAAGCCACTTACGCCCCTCTGGCTCCAAGCCCTCGATATCTAAACTAAGAACAGTTGTCTCCAAAAACGATCTGGAGATAATTATTCGTGCTTTTGTGTCGTCTTGTTTGGACGACTGCAACAGTTTGTTTTCTTGCTTAAAGCAGCACTATGTAACTTTTCCACCTTAATATCATATTTCCAGAGTCATTGTGATGGTACATCAACTTCCAACAGGTTTAATGAACCTCTGTCATGGTCTGAGGGGTCTGTATCGCCTTCACTGGCACTATGTAACTTTGAGGAGCATGGTAGGAACCCTGCCACACTAAAAAACTACATTTTTACGGCTTTGACTGCTTTACGGCATACGTCACTTCCCCTCCTTCCCGATTCGTAGTCGAGACGAAAATGGGCGGGGCGTGGAGCGCAGAGCTCCACAGAAGCTGGTAACCCGTGCTGCGTTATGGCTGCAGCAGCTCCACACAACAGACCTGGGGAAAAGATCCTAATGGTTTAACTTTTCAACGGTTTCCTGCTCGGAGGCAGAACCACGGAGGCCGAGTATCTGATATAACAGAGTGAAAGAGTCGTCGGCTCGGTTGGATCGCGGCTGTAACGACCAAACATAACGTTCCTCAGTAAACAAACAAACACGCACAGACGGGGGTCGGATCAAAACACGGGTTTTATTCCCCACTTCACCAGCTAAACGCAGTTGCTGGCCAGCTCTTTGCGGTGCGATTAACCCCAATCTTCAGATAAAACTAGTTTGTTGAGGAAAAAATATTAACTCTATTTGTAGCTACATCATTGATTGTTGGTTTTCTGTTTGAGTGAAAATAAAATAAAAATTTGATCAAAAAAAAAAAACTCTATTTGTAGCTGCAGAGGAAAAAAATAATCTCACGAGGAAAAAAAAAATATTGCTCACGCCTCAGAGTCTCTTCAGCATAATATGGCAGTCAAAAAAAAAGAAAAGAGAAGTAAGAGTAATACAAAACATGTACTGTATGTTGTACTATTATACTAATTCATTGAAACACATGGCGAGTCAAACATTTACCGAGGCAGCTGCCAAACACTCCTAAACAAGGTAGCCGGAGACGTGGGTTGTGCAAAACTGCGGCAGTAAATCCCTTATAAAGAGTGGCGCTCCGACGAGGAGCTCCATTCTTTAGTAGGGATTTCATATGGATCTAAACCGTTAATAATCATTATTTTCTCCATATACCGCTCCCTGGCTTCCTTGTTTAAGGTATCCCGGTAAATTCCAGTTCCTTTCCAGCAGTTTAACATCTTTTTTTTGCGTTCCGTCTGTTCACTTGGTGAAACAGAAAAGTCCGTCCCGTCTTCATTCGCTATTAAAACAAATGCACGCGACGGGACAGGATCTTTCCGGCAGTACGCGCTGGTGCTCATGGGAAACGTAGTGTTCTTTCTGGTAAAACACTACCGCTTTTGTCCAAAAGATGCTGCCAAACTCAACAAAAGCTGAAAGTTACGTTGTGCTGCTTTAAACAAGAAGGAAAGGAACTGTCTCGTCTTCAGCAAGTCCAACACTCTGCAGGAAGCTGCTTACCTGTTCTAATAGAAGGATTCACATCTTCACTGGCTCCCCGTCCCTTTTCATTTTAACTTTAAAATCTTGGTGCTGACATTCAGAGCTCTGCATAGTCAGGCCCCTCCTACATCCAGGACCTACTACTCCATCTCTGAGGCTGAGATCATGTGACCAGAGCTGATGGTGCCTCGTACCCGCTGTAAGACGCGAGGAGATGGATCCTTCCAGGCCGCCGAGGCTCTGGACCTATCTCCCTCCGTCTCCACGTTCTCTGGACTCCATCGATGCTTTTAAGAACAAACTTAAAACCCACCTGTTTCTCCGAGCTTTTAAACATCAGTAGTGAGGCGGTTGTTTTATGACCACCATGTTGATTTATGTACTTTTATTCTAGGAGCTTTTATCGGTATTGTCTTGTTTTTATCGTATTTCTACTTTTATTGTAGTGTTTCATTTTTGTCATTATTGATGTATTTTTTGTAAAGCACCTTGTGACATTCCGTTGTCTGTGAAAGGTGCTATAGAAATAAAATGTACTTACTTACTTACTTACACCCACCAAAGAGGAACCTCTAACCGGCCCGCCCTCGTCCTCAGCGCCTTCAGCTGGCGTCTCCATTACACAAGAACCAGTGACCAAACAAACGATACAGCTTCCCACCTGATGGCGGTTATGCACATATCCTGGTAGTGGAAACACGTCACTGATCCGGTTCCCTAAAGAACCACCACGAATGGAAACGTACCTTTCGTCTGGCTGTCACTGAATCCATCCCTCTTATTTGATCATTTTTACCTCCATCAAACGATGTGGCGTCATTTCATTCTTCCCAAATCAGGCGGCTCTTATCAGTTTACAAATGAGCACCACCTTAATCCCCCCGGTTACAGTTGTCAGGGATGTGAACTCCAGCTATGGAGAAATGTGTTCTAAGGAGGGCTAGATTGACTCACTTTTGCGAGCAGCCTCCAGTGGTCAGTCAAGGAACTGCAGTTTTTCCTGTTCCCTTGTTGGCATCAACCTGGAATTCAAACGCTGGACCCTGGTTATGACACGACAGTATTATACTTAACATCCAATCTTTTGGGCTTTATGAAACACCACCAAATAAAATAAACAAACTATTCGTCAGTGGGAATTTCTTCATTATGTGAATCATGAAATGAAGAGAAGAAATAAAAGAATTGTGAACCTCCAGAAGAGGAAAAAGAGCTGTGAGCGCCACGAGAAGGTCAAACAACCGGAGAGGGGGCAACATACTAATGAGAGGAGAAGAAGAGAAGACGAGTGTCGGAGTAGGAGACTGAACCAGAGGAAATCTTGGACGGTGTCGTCACGACACCGTCTAATGCCTAATGCCTAATGCACCAGACTCTGCCTTTGCCTCAGAGTCAGGCTTCTTCAATTGGAAAAAGGCGTTGTCAAAGGAGGCTGGGTTTAAACTCCACTCAAAATCAGAGATGCATGTCAATGCAATGGGGGCCCATGAGCAGAGCCGCCTGGGAGATTTGCGAGGCCCTGTGCGAAATAGCCGGGGGGGGCCGAAATTTTTGGGTTTTTCGGGTCGGATCGGGTGTCTATATGCGCAACTTTAACTCTCCAATTAGCAAAATACTGGATACCTTCCCCTGCCTCATCATCATCTGGGCTTGCCTCGACGCGGGGCCCCACGGCTGCTTGAGACCCGGGCGAATCGGTGATTTTTGTAACAAATTTATCAAACAAGCCTTTCAGAGAAGCATTAAACTCTTCCATTTTCTTTAGTTTTTTTCTTTTTTCATCTACTGTTGGAAATTTCCTGAATCTGTCTCGTTCTCTCGACATTGTGTGACAGTTTGTTCCAACTCCATCGTCTGGATCAGAGCAGCTTGTGTCAACGCGCTTGGTCTGATCAGTTGTATTGAACAACAGACACACGCATCATTGCACATATATTTATTGATATGCACAGACTAGTACAC
This sequence comes from Cololabis saira, assembly GCF_033807715.1. Classification (NCBI taxonomy): domain Eukaryota; kingdom Metazoa; phylum Chordata; class Actinopteri; order Beloniformes; family Belonidae; genus Cololabis; species Cololabis saira. Next base: position 31,540,803 of record NC_084601.1, on the reverse strand, counting down.
ATTTAGGTCTGTAATGGAACGTGACTGTTGATATTTATAAGGGAAAAAACGAAAAAAAAACGAAAAAAAAAACGAAAAAAAAAATTAAAAAAATTGAAAAAAATTAAAAATTAAAAAAAACGGCCCATAGCGCGAGGCCCCCTAGGGCACGAGGCCCTGTGCGGTCGCACGGTTCGCACACCCCTTGCGGCGGCCCTGCTGAGAGTTCCAAGGTGACTTAACCTGTCATCAGCCATTGTTGTCCTGAGGTGAGTTTTAATAAGTTTTAAGGCAGAGAAGCTTCTCTCACAGGAAGCAGTGCTGATTGGAGTGACAACAGCAATCTTGCAAAGTCTGAATATCTCATGGAAAACCTCTTTGTAAGGTTCAAGAAACACAATAAAATCAAGCAAAGTAGATGGTTTGTCTAATCCACTTTTCACTCTCCTGTCAAGAAGTCGCTTGGTTTGGTGAACCTCATGTTTGAGGTCACTGAGGTCTGACTCAAAGGTCTGTGCAAAGGCAAACAGGGGCTCCTCATTTAAGAAAGTTGGACTCTTTGGGTTCAGAGACTGCACACCTTGCATGATCTCACAACTTTTCTTTGAAAAACGCCTCTCCAGCTCAGTTATGAGACAGTCAATAACCTGATAAAAGAGTGATCTGGGGAAGCCCTCATCATCACAGTTTCTCTGTCCTAAAGTGCTCATCACCAGTGAGTCAAGAAATCTTGAGCTTATTCTAGGATGTCTTTTGGAGTGTGTTTGTACACTGATTTTGCACTGCTCAGCAAGCTTCTCAACCTCTTTCCATTGTTCACCAAAGTAATTCTCAGTTCTGTAGTTCTGGAAAGTGTCTGTAAGGGCACCTACAAGATCTAGAGCCCTTGCTAGATCAAGAGTGCTGGACTGGAGCATGTCAGAAAGACATTTGGCATCAACAAAGACTTTACAAAAGGTAACCAACAGCCCTATGAACTGAAAATCTATCTGAGAAAGAAGACCCCTCGCCTCCACTGACCTTTCTCCACGAGAACAACAATTTTTATTGTTTAATGATGTCATTTTTGAAAAATTGTTGCCAGGTTGTGTTGTACATTTTGTACATTGTTAATAAACTGCAAATTATACACACAAATCTCATCTTCTGTGTGCTTAGTATGTACATTTCAACATTTAGAGACTCAGATTGCAATTCATTGGTCGAGAAACAAATTCATTGTCATAGTCTGTGGACCCCCTGAAATAGCCTTGGCCCCCCCCTGGCCACCCCAAGGATAAAAGTCTAGTTCCGCCACTGGTGTCGTGGCTGTGATTGTGGGACCCTTTGATCCAGAATTGGCAGAAATCGCTTCACTAACAGACCTGGACCCAGTTCTGGGTTGGTCTTGTTAGGAATAATTTTATTTTGAGGGTGCTTTCACACCTGTCCCTTTTGGAGCAGTTGTTCCGAAACAGGGAGCGTTTCCCCCTAAAGATCGATTAGTTTGGTATATATGAACACAGCAATTGCGCTTGGATGCGGGACAAAACAAGCGAGCAGAGATCTCCTAGGAGAGGTGGTCTCGGCTCGCTTACATTCTAGACCTGGAGCGGTTCGTTTGCAGTGAGAACATAATCGACACAGCAATCGACACAACTCACTCATAACTGTGCTTACAATGCTCCATAGTTGTTGTTTTTCCCGGGTACGGAAGAGGAAACTCCTGCGTTCATTTCTGACCAATGAGAGAACAGTATGTTCACGCATGGCATTTGTTAACAAACAAACAAACGAAAAACGAAACATTGTATCGATTTAGCCCCTGAATCGGAACAAAACAAACGGGCCACATGTCTGAAAGCACCCTTAGTCTTTACAGGAGTTGAAAAGAACTGGGAGATTAAAGAGGCCCAAACATCGTTGGTGTGTTGTGGCCTGGCTCCAAATCTTATGCAGGCAAAGCCTGTGTGATATCGCCCACGTTTACATATTTTAGCTCTTAAAGGAGCCGTCTGTAAGAAATGTCCAAAACTGGTACTGCAGTCACTTTCAAAATATTGTTGAGCGGCGTGTACCCTCCCCCTCCTCCCCCCGACCAGAGGTTGCCAGGTAGGCTGCAGAATGCAGCAGGAACGTAGGCTGCCATGGCTGCCATAATTAGAGCCGAGCTGGCAACCCGGATGCCGAAACAATACTGACTTGGTGATTGGGAGATAGGTGGAGGGTGGAGCTTCAGAAACAATACTGACTTGGTGATTGGGAGATAGGTGGAGAGTGGAGCTTCAGAAACAATACTGACTTTGTGATTGGGAGATAGGTGGAGGGTGGAGCTTCAGAAACAATACTGACTTGGTGATTGGGAGATAGGTGGAGGGTGGAGCTTCAGAAACAATACTGACTTGGTGATTGGGGGATAGGTGGAGGGTGGAGCTTCAGAAACAATACTGACTTGGTGATTGGGAGATAGGTGGAGGGTGGAGCTTCAGGCCAAAACAAAAAATGACAACATAAACATCAGTTGAGGGCTGCAACTCCTCTTTTTAAACTGGAATATCCTGGCTTGAGTGCTGTTGTCAGTGACATAAGTATTTGAAATGAACATGATTTTTAAATGTCTGTTGACATATCGGGGTCATTTTATGATTCGTTTAATTATTGCTCTTACACAGCTCCTTTAAAGTGGGCCTATTATGAAAAACACATTTTCTCTTGCTTTAACATATATAAAGTGGTCTCCCCTCAGCCTGCCAACTCAGAGAAGGAGGAAAGCAACCAAATTCTGCAATGTCAGTACAGCCGCCCGGATGAGCCATCCAGTCTGATGTGGATCTACGAGCCGTTCAGATTCGGCTCCCGTCGTTATGTAACGACGGAGCAATTTACATAGGTTGGCCTCCGATGCGTGAAACCACGCCCACAACTAACTCCGCCTGCCGGAGCTTCCACCATTTTTTCATAGCGGTTTATGGCGTCATTCAGGCAGCCAATCAGCACAGTGCCTCATTATCATAGCCCCGCCCACTCAGAATCCCGCATAGATAATGAGGTCAGAGAACGGGAAGATAAAGACATGGTTTAGAGGCTGAATTTCTAATTTATTTAGCAAAAACAATCAAGGCCTGTTTAAAATAGGTATTAGATGCCATAATAGTTTAATTATTTACCTTTAATTTACCTTTAATCACTTGAAGTAGTTCCCTTATCTCGAGCAAACAGCGAAGAGGAGTCAGCACAGAGTGTTACTTTAGCCTCAACCTCGGTTCCTCCTCATCAGTTTAGACCATTATATTATAATCATTTATCTGAATATTTGCATTTTTGTCAGTAGAAAACTATGATGCTTCTTCTTCTGGTGTTTCTGGGAGTTTGTCTGCCGAAAAGAAAAGGTTCATGTGTAGGTTTGCTTTGAATCTCCAATAAGAAAAACTTTAATTGAGAGAAGTTGTTTTGTTTTTATTTCTAACTCAGTGTTTTCCTTCTCATATCGACGAGTTTAAGATACCTAACAGCCTCCAGGATTCAGGACTCCAGGCCTCGATGATAGAAGGCTGGGAGCCGAGGCGTCGGCTAACTCGGCCTTCAGCCGGCTGCGACTGCTGACGAAGGTCTGAGCTGCGGCTGCAGGACGAGTCGGCAGATCCAGGCCGGACCGGTCCTCGTTTCTGCCGCCTGAACCCGGCGAGCATCTCTGCCCCGGCAGCTGAATGAACCCCCCAAGACCGGGTGCTCCACACATCTTCCAGGAGCCGGTGCTGTTCTGCATTTCTGGATCAACTAGAACCTCAATCTAGAGTTATGAAGGCTTTTTACTGGAACTGAAACCTAAAGAAGAAACTCACAAGACCAGAACAAGATTACTGGTACAGAAAGAGTTTCTTTGCCACCGGTGTGGCGACGCTCCCCTCCTGCAGCCAGGTCGGCTCCCTGACCCTCCGAGGGACGAGAGGGGAGATAATGGAAGGATGGATGTCTTATTAAAGCACATCTGCCATCCAGAGGAGGACAGAAGGTCAGCGGAGGGATGGGAACCTTCCCTCCGATAACCATCAACCACCTAAGCTTTCTGCTGGAAACGTCTCGCCGACTTCCAGCTCCGTTGGAAATGACAGATAAATTTAGATCCCATCTCCGGGCTGCAGCCGCCCGGCGGCTTCGTCACTCCGTCACTCCGTTACTCCATTACTCCATTACTCCGGCGGAGGAGAAATATTGTTTAGGAGAAAAGAGAAGAACCGCTCGCCGGCTTTACCTCCGTTTGATTTCATTTTGGTGCAGATGGACGGATGGATGGATGATCGTGCTCCGTGCTTTTGTGTGTGAGCCCCCTTGGGGGGGTGCGTGCGTGCGTGCGTGCGTGCGTGCGTGCGTGCGTGCGTGCGTGCGTGCGTGCGTGCGTGCCTGCGTGCGTGCCTGCGTGTGCGCGTCTGCGTCTGCGTGTGCGTGTGTGTGTGTGCTACTTGAATGAAAGTATTCTCTTCATCTAGCATCCAAGAATCCAGAGGCAAACATCTGTTAGAATATAAAAGAGAGGAGATGCCTCATAGCACTGCAGCTCCACTCCAATCACTCACTCACACACACACACACACACACACACACACACACACACACACACACCCTCTCTTATCCACCCTAGCAGCCACCGTGCACCACCTTTCCTCTGACACACACGCTCTTTCTCAATCTTCTACCCACTTATATTCTTTAACCCCCACCCCCTCCACTTCTCTCCTCCGAATCACACACACACACACACACACACACACACACACACACACACACACACACACAAACACCATCTCTCAATCTCCTACCCGATTACACCCGCACGCTAAAACCCCTCTCTGCACACACATCCCCTTACCTTCCCTAAAACCTTTTCTGCTTCCTCCGACACACACACACACACACACACACACACACACACACACACACACACACACACACACTGAGGCTCTCTTTTTGTCAACCGCTGACCCCCCCGCCCCCCCGCCCCCCCCAGTAATCTGGCTGGCCCGTGGCCTCCTCTCTCTCGCTCCACTGTTCTGTGTGATAGAATATCGATCGGTTTGCCTCGACTCGGCGTGGAGCGGGGGGGGCGGGGGAGGGCTGGGGGGGCTGTATGTATGTACGCCTGTGTGTGTGTGTGTGTGTGTGTGTGTGTGTGTGTGTGTGTGTGTGTGTGTGTGTGTGTCGGATGAGGGGGGGGTGGTAGTGGTCAGACATGCCCCAAGGTTGTTACCACAGCAACAGCGGGATGGGTCAGAGAGTTGCCATGGCACCGAGGTCGCGGGGTCAGGGGGAGGGTCCTGGAGGGTTCGTGTGTGTGTGTGTTTGTGTTAATGGGGAAGCGAGTGTGTGTGTGTGTGTGTGTGGAAGGGGGGGGCTTCTAGTCCAGCTATATTGGGTGTGTTAATAATGAATGGTGTACTCGTTCTCTGCATCCATGAAACTCTTCCTCTGTGTGTGTGTGTGTGTGTGTGTGTGTGTGTGTGTGTGTGTGTGTGTGTGTGTGTGTGTGTGTGTGTGTGTGTAGCTACGACAACATGAAGCCGTACAGCATCAGCTGACTCCAGCAACACTTTATTCATTTCATAAAACTTTGCATTTTCACAGCAGACAGCTTTTCCAGAGCCACACACACACACACACACACACACACACACACATACACACACATATATACACACACATACACACACACACACACACACACACATACACACACATATATACACACACATACACACACACACACACACACACACACACACACACACACACACACACATATACACACACATACACACACACACCTGAGAAAGCACGTGACTCTGATGGAGGATATTGTTTAACACACCGCAGCATAAATTCCTCTCTTCTGAAGCTGCCGCGTCGCTTCACGTGAAACAGCTGATTGATTTTTGTTTCCGCCTCACGGTCGGAGCGTTTCTGAGCCTGAACCCGGCGGCTCCATCACACCACCACAAAGCTTCTTAATTCAAAGCTGCATCGCCAGTATTAACACACACCTATTAGGCTTCCAGATGTTGCTTTTTAAAAAAGGTACAATTTTACAAATACGTAATACATACATTCAAGATCAAATGTTGCTTCCTTCAGCTCCTTCTCGAACTTGCAGTTCATCGCAATGTTTTTTTTTACATTATTGTATATACTGTTTGTTTTATGATTGTGCATGTTTGAGACAAATAAAAATCAAATCAAATCAAAAGGTTTGGACTCGTTGGGTTTGATTAAACCTGCCGGATGAGGCCAGAGACAGTTTTCACCTCCTCCTCCCTCTGATGTGAGGCAACGTACTTCCTCCTCACCTTCAGGAGAACTCTGATGGTGAAGACGGCGGCTGCGGGGCACAAAGACGGAAATCAGCCTCCTCTTCTTCATCGACACCAAAGCAAATTCATCCTGCCCCTCAGAAACACCCCGACGCCCCGAAATGTTGAATCTTTGGGACATTTCATCCCGTAAAACAGGAGATGCCCCCTGTTATCTCCATCCATCCTCATTTATGTGCAGAAACGTGAACAAACAAGCACACAAATGAGGATTATTTGACATTTTTTCCTCCCATTTCAGATGTATTTGACTAAATTAGACCATTGTTTATGATATTATACCCCGGCTGCTGGTTTTCACCCCGACTGAGCCGAGTTCCGCTTAATGTACCGGGGGAGGCTCGGCTGTTAAGAGCAGCGATAATGTCGCCCGGCTGTGGCTCAGAATACAAATTCACATCCAGCTTGACTTATCTGCTCAAAAGCACCTTAGTTCCAAGATTTCCTCTTTTTTTTTTTTTCAGATTTTAAGCCAGTGGACCGAATAGGATCTTAAAGTCACGGGGCGTCCGTGCAAAGCCAATCTGTGGGCAGCGCAGACCCCCGGCCCCCTTTCCTTCCCCTCCCACGCCCCACATTACCACTGCAGGGTTATCAGACGGTCCCTGTGCAGCTTGGACGGCCGATTCCAGACCTGGACGAAGAGTTTAAAACACAAATCCGGGTTTAAACCTCACTTACTGAAGATGGCGAGGAACACGATTCCCTTCCGATGCAGAGACGAAAGCATTCGGTACATTTCCTCCACCGCTCTGCTCCAGGAGGCGTCTGCAGGACGAGAGGAGGGCAACGTTAGGGGTCACCCCCATTCACTCTGATGGAAGCGTGACACCACTAAACTGAATACTCACATGGAGAAGAAATACGCGTTATAGATAGTTCGAAAAGTGTCCTGTAGAGACATTGGCACATTAATGAGGAAGGTTAGAGGGTGAAAGGTGGAAAAACCTGCTTTCACTTTCACATGACACTGTTATCAGGGTGCATGCTTTATTATCATCATCTTTTGCACTATTTAAGACATTTTTTTAAACATATGCATTGTTTATTGTTTATTGGATGAATCCCCATAAGCTGCTGCCTTGACGACCACTAATCTTCCTGGGGTCCATAAAGTACATAAAATATGACATAAATGATAATATCTAAGACATAAATACATACAGTCATACATTCCTAGCATAACTACACTTATACTAAAAACAATAACAATAATACACATACATGTACACACACACACACACACACACACACACATCAGTTATATATGCATAATATCATATATTAATAACACTATAATTATACTAATACACTATAATAGCACTAATAATACCATACATTAGTAATATTTTCAGTCACTGCTATCATAATAATTCTACTAATTTCAATATCAATAATAAATTCCCAGTCATATGGTCTGCAGCGTTAGGTGAGCCGTAGGTCGTTTTTTAAAAGTGAATTTGTTTTGTGAGTGAGATATGTGAGGAGTTAAAGAGTTCCAGGACATTATTGAACGATAGATAACTGAGTATCTGAGTAGATTAGTTCTCAGAGTTGGAGGTATCAAGTATCCAGAGCTGGCATTTCTGGTGTAATGATTATGTCTGTCTCTAGTATTTAGTAATTGGTTGAAAAGATATTTAGGTGTCTGATTGAATATGATGTTTCTAAAAAAATATATATCGCAAGCAAGGTGTATTTATTGGGGGGGGGAAAGGATCCCACAATGAGATGTTGCTTTTAATAAATTTATGGCAATACATTGATAATAAAAATATATAAATATAAGCTGCATCCCGATGAAATGGAGAGAGGAGATGTTTAACATAAATGAGGGTTAGGATAGGTGGAAAAACTTGCTTTCACTTTCACATGACACCTGTATCAGGGTGCATGTTTTATCATCATCATCTTTTGCACTATTTAAGACATTATTGTCTTATATTAAACTATTTTTTTAAATATATGCATTAAACATGTATATAGCAAGCAAGGTGCATCGATTGAAGAAAAAAAGGACCCCACAAATTGTTGCTGTTAATTTATGGCAATGAATTGATAATACAAATATATAAATGTAAACTGTATCCCGATAAAATGCCTGATGAACAATTTTAATTTTGCTTTTCTTTTTGCCTCCTCAAATCACCTTTTTTTATTATTTTTTTTTAATAAATTGACCCGTAAATGAGTGTTACTGGTGTCAGCCAGGTACCTGATGGCTCCCAGGGTGAGCATGGCGAGGAAGGAGGCCTTCATGCAGACGGGGAACCAGCCGTCCTGCCGGCTGCAGTTCTGCAGGACGACCACGGGGTGTCGCTGTGGGTCACTCCGCTCCCACTGCCTGAGCGGTAAACAAACACTGATTTTTAAACTACACACGGACTTTTACTCGCAGTTAAATACATTTATAAGCACATTTTAATGAATTTCATCTTTCACTACTATTTATTAAGGAACAATTCGGTGGGATGGGAATCACTGAGAAACACGGCGAGGCCACAGGTTTAGGGCAGAAAGCAGGTGGAGGTGTTCATACCGGCAGGTTAGAAGTTGTGGGGCCCCTGGAGCCGCTTTCTCATTGATGGAGACCTCCATGTCCCCCAGACCCCAACCTGCTCCTGTCTTTATTCCCTTCTTTTGCTTTTATGCTCCACTTAAATTCAAAGGAGCTCGTTGTTTGGATTTTCCGGTATATTGCTTCCTTGTTGAGATTACAGCTTTATATGACAGGAAACTCAGGCTGATTTCAAAATAAAAGTATTTTCCCCCACATATTGTATATCATTTTATATATTAGTCTGGTTTAAATAAAGTGGCAATGACAGGTAATGAACATATTAGGTCATTTTAGTATGACTTTGTAAATTAAATTTAAAAAAAAGGAAAAAACATGTTTTCTTTGCAGTTTTTTTTATGCAACATTTTAATGAGTGTTTTTAAACGTCATCCAGGCAGCATGATGAGGTGTGTAAATGATGGCCGAGGCCTGAGGTCCTGGTTTTCCAGCTGTGGTCCCGTGCTGCTCTTTTCAGGTGAGAAAACTTTCCTGCTGCTGGTCTGTATGCAGAGGAATCAGTCCAGACAGCATCTCTCCACCTGATTATCTAGAGATTATGATTTTCTAGAGCCTGTTTCCAGGCAGCTGCAGAAACGTTGGTGTAGAAGCGGTTTCTCCCCGCTGGAGCTCCGCCGTGATCCGTTTATTACTTCTATTCTGATGAAACAACATTTCCCATATCGACTCTTGGCTGAAGCTTAAGGATCCTCCTCTGCTGACTCGTTGTTACCTCTCACTCTCGTCCAGGTGTCTTTTATTTCTTTTCTTTTCTCTTCTCCTTTCATTTACTATGTTTTTCTCCTTTAATGATGTTTTTTTTCCCTTCTCCGTCCGTGACCTTAATATAACTTTTATTAGCTGGGAGAGAAATCACTTTTCCAGATGCTGGAGCTCACCGTCGGCCATAAGCTGAGCTGCAACACCTGCTGCTGCCGGCACACACACACACACACACACACACACACACACACACACACACACACACACACACACACACACACACACACACACACACACACACACACACACACACACACACACACACACACACACACACACACACACACACACACACACACACACACCTCCTCATCATCCTGCTCCTTTCAGGTTGCAGTCTCAACTCCGTCACCATGGAAACAGCTAAGATGCTGAGTGCAGTGTGTGTGTGTGTGTGTGTGTGTGTGTGTGTGTGTGTGTGTGTGTGTGTGTGTGTGTGTGTGTGTGTGTGTGTGTGTGTGTGTGTGAGTTATCAGGAAGTTATAGTGAAATCACGTTTAGATTAGAGGTGTTTTATCGGCAGCGGCGTCTGAACACACATAAAGGATTCATCACCTTCAGAGGCCAAATTTCGGAATCGTTTCATCTTCTTTTCTCTTTTCTTTTGCTCTTCTTCCTCTCTTTTTTCATACCCCCCCCCCCCCCCCCCCCCCCCCAGACCCCCCTGCGGTGACCAAACGCCGGCCCTCTCACAGTGAAAACACACACATTAGGCGTCTCTGCCATCCGTGACCTCTGGTGGGAATCTGAACGCGTCCTAAACATGTGTCTGTATCACGGCGTCCGTGCCCCCCCCCCCACTCCCTCCTTCTCCTCTCCTCCCTCTGAAAAGCCAGATGGGCCACAGCTTCCCTTTATTCTCGGGGCCATGTGCACGTGCCGAGGACACGGGGCCTCACTGCGTTTTATTCACAAGCTCTAAATGCCTCCTTGCTTTAAACCCCTGTGACCAACACCATCACCCCCCCCCACCCACCCAACTCTCTTTCTATTTTCCCTCCTTCCCGGCCTCTTCAGTTCCACTCCACTCTATTATCTCCTCTTCAGTCGCTTCTCTGTCCTGCTCCTCTTATTTTTCTCTCTCCTTTGATCAAAACACTCCTCTAATGTCGTCTACTAATATCGATTTTCATGCATAAAACTGTACTTTTGCTGCAGAATAAAAAAACAAAACAAGTAGTAGCTATTTTGTGACTCCTGTTTTTCAAATTTCCTGGACCATATTGAATTTTAAAATCATAATATTTCTACTTCTGCAGGCTTTTTTTTTATCAGAATCAGAATCAGAATCAGAATCACGTTTATTTGGCAAGACATGGAATTTGATTCGGTTGTTATCGCTCACTCTACAGTAAATAGGTAAATATAGACAAATGACAGCTCTTACAAACATATATACAATTTTTTTAAAGTGAAAGGTGCAGCAGAATAAGGTAGATTATTGGAAGGTGCATTGTTACAGCATATGATTCTGTTATTATAATTACTGTTATTATTGTTATTGTTATTATTGCACGGTGATTGATTTCTCTGGGACTCTATAAGTGATGAGAGTTCATCAGAATCGTTCTGATCAGCTGGTCGGGACCTTTTTATTTTAGTTTTTCAGATAAATATCTACGGCAGATCTCATGCCCATGCAGCGCAGATATTAGCACAAGACCGATGAAGAGGATGAGGAAGAAATGTTTTTCTGTGATGCCCAGCAGCTCTCTCACATTCAGAGCTGTTATCAGCGTAAAAAGGCATCAAAGCGACATCATTTCACAGAGTGATGCGAGGAAACCTGCAGGTCTGGATGGAGCTGGGAGGTGGTGGGAGGTGGCCGCCTGCAGCCTGGTCTGACCCCCCTCATCCTCATCCTCATCACCCCCCTCATCCTCGTGCAGCCACTGAACCTGACAGAGATGCTCCAGTGTCAAGTGACCGACCACATGCCATTTAACTGATGGAGGCGCTTTGCTTTGCAGGATTTAATCTGTTTATGGTTCCGCGTTAAAACGACGGCGTAGCCTACGGCGTATGTTACGCGGCGACGCACACCGTACGCCGTAGCCTCTGCGTCGGTGTAACGCGGAACCATAAATCGGCCTTTAATTGCTCAAATGGGCCGCGATCAGTCGACAGCTTCGGGTCACGCTTTGTCTTCACAAATCTCTGGGTTGACTGAGTTTAATCTCAACTGTACAGAAAACAGACAATAGTTCAGAAACCCTGTGCCGGGATCGTTTTCCCCCGGATTTCGGTGAATCTGACCTGGAAACTCCCCCGGAGCAGGTTGGGATTCCTCCCGCAGTGTTTCCTCGGGATAATTCTGCCTAACAGGGGAATAATGAGCCATCTGATCCCCGGGGATCGATGAGCGCAGCCAGTTCATTATGACAAATCAATTATAAGGTGGGAAACACGCATCCTTTGGCTCATTTTTTTTTTTTTTTTTTGCACTAAATTAAGGAGAAACAAGCAAATGTCAAACATCAGATAGTTTTATGATTTATAATTCTTCTAAAACATGCGACACATGTCCAAATATCTGCGGCCCGTCCGTCACGGGCACGAGCCGCTCGCCCCCGCGAGCCCCGATCAATACACCGCGTCGCTTTATTTTCTACTGTCACAAAAAAATATATATATATTTTACACACAGATTTACAGTGAGCTTCAATTTTTAATTTTTGTCACAAAATAGATAAATAACGGTGGGGTTTCTTTTATTATCTCCTGTCCCGGCCTTCGGATCCTCTTTTCAGGCATTAAACCCACCTAGATTCAGTTATTTATGAATATAAAAATGAAATCATTTTAAAGGCTAAATGATTATGTTTTACCGGATTTTTTAAAAATCGACAAAATAGCTAAAAATCCGCGTTTTAATGTGATTTTATCCGCAATACTTCTAAATGGCTGCAGTTTCTTTACAGCAAATATTTGAATTAGTAAAAAAGCCTAAATCTGTGCAGTCATGCAAATTTTACCTCTTTTACACATTTCTTAAAAGCTAAAGAAAAAAAAAATCTTTATCAGTTTTGTTTTCTTGCAAACAATATTATACCATATCTAGATAAGTTATATTACAATTTAAATATTTTCAAAAATGCATATTCATAAATAATTATTTTACGCAAATACGAACGTGGCATTTTTGTCGAATTTAAAGAAACAAAGAACAAAAACGAAAAGCGAATTTAATGCCTCCAAATTAATAATATTTGGTTGTATGCAAATAAGCCACACTTTCAGAATAGGACATTTTTAAAGCTCTAATATATAAAAATAACATTTTTAAAAGTACTACACAGTATATGAGTGGTATTCTTGTTTTTCTTTAATTACATTTTGATTATTTATTGGGGGCAAATGGCCTGTTCGCGTACGTCAGAGGAACAGAGTAGTTTTGAATTATTTTACATAAATATGTTCAAAATCAGACAAAATCTTATAGTTTTAAAGGAAATAAAATAAATAGAGCACAGATTATCAATAATTCATTTAAAAATAAATTGAAGTGGTTCCGTATTATACAACAAGGAACCTGCTCCGTCCTGGAACTATAATTAGGCTCTTTTCTATTTACTGCTTTTATTTTTTATTTTTCTTACCATATAAATAGAAATAATATATTTAAATAAGCCTCACACGTTTGTTTTTCTCTCTTGTGATATCACTTTTGTAAAGGACAAGGACTAGACTGAGTTCTTAAGAGAAATTTGCCTCCATTCTGACTTTTAAAGATTTCAAAACTGGTCATCGATGGATTTTTCCCTCCTCCCACTTTTACTTTAGTATGGATTGATGAATAATAACCAAGTTTATGTGATATCAGGAGGGCCATATGTCAAGGCTGTTTCTACAATTTATTATCCAGCCTGGAGCGTTTTATTCTTTCTTTTTTTCATGTCATGAAACATAGTAAAATTAACAGTAGATCACATCTGATCGGTTGCTTGGCCTAATTCTTAAAGTCTCCACAGAATCTCTCAGATAAATCACAGATGGACCTACCTGGGCGTGTGACCCCGGGCTGATCCGTCCGCCTCCGCGCCTCGACCGCAGCACCTCCTCCGCTGCCGCCGCTGCGCGAGGCCGGGACTTATTTCCATGTTTAAATGCAGAATCAGCAATCATATCAGCAGGTATCTGTTTATTTTATTAAAGTTGTCCTGAAGTGTAGCAGTTAATGTATCTGTTTATTTTATTAAAGTTCTCCTGAAGTTTAGCAGTTAATAAATCTGTTTCTGCTTTCAAAGCACCCTGACGGTTTTAGGTCGTGTTTAATGAAATTGTGTGACTGGATTCAATGAGCCTGAAGGACAACAACCAGCTAACGTTAATTGTAAGTGAATTAAACACTTTTGAATGTTCAAAACTCCCTAAACGATGCTAACTTAATATGAATCAAATGATTAAATCAAAGTGATTTGCTGGTAATATATTTTATTAAGCTTTTGCTAATAAATGAGCTTGTCCTTAGGAGGAGTTTCAGTTTAGCAGTTAATATACTGCAGGTACAGTTACAGTTGTGTATCTCTAAGCTTTGACTGGTAGGTGTTGAGTAATATTTTGTCGATTCGGCATGGAAAATGAGCTTCAGGACTGTTCAGTGACTGATAAGACCCTCCACCCCCCCATCCACCCCCCACTGCCCCCTGTCATCTCTGTGACAGTCACAAGTCTGAAAAGAGATTAAGTTTGCACTATCGGCTATCAATTAATATGTGTTTTTATTTCTTGTTTTAAAAAACGTTATAATTGGTGCAAAGATCGTGTAACTTCATTTTGTGATTCCTGGATGGCAGAATGATTAACAGCGGTCGTCACACTTGTGGTGCATTGACTGGCGTTGCATGTATTGACATTTGTGTAAGCCTCCCCAACAGTCGACATTTGACCACGGCTCCTCAGTAAATAGTGGAAGCAAAGCTTGGGAGGTCAGGGAAACAGTAACTCCCCCGGATTGATTTCCAATAATCTGGTCGCTGCTTGTCTGATCCGCAGGATTCGGGGCTACTGGGAATTGTCGGCTCTTGTCTGGACCACCGTTGCCGTGGTGACTGGTGTGAAGATAATGGCAGCTAATGAGATATTAACCCGCGTCGGGAGGAAGATGGGAAGTTGTGCTTCGTCACTCTGCGGCGACACCATGACCACCCCCCGTCCCCGTGAAACTGGAGGTAAACCCACCTCCTCCACGCACGCAAACACCAGAGCGGTTACTAAAACACGCACAAACCCCCCCAAAACACAAACTAGATATATATACGCACATGGCAGATGTTTATTGCCCATCTGGTTAGGATGCAAGAGGGCGATCGCAACCTGCAGGTCACAGGTCAACTTCATCCCAGACGCCTGACCTCTTCCACAAAATGTTGACCTCTCTGGACCAGGAATATGTGTGTGTGTGTGTGTGTGTGTGTGTGTGTAGGGGGGGGGGCTGAGAGGAGAATCTAGTCGTGATAACAACTGAAATAATCAGAGCTGGTGAGAGTGACTGAAGCGAAGGGATTTAATTGTAGGTGAGGCCTGAAAATATGCATGATAATCTTTAATTTAATTGTCTGTTTACGTCTGAGGACACAATCAAACTCAGCGTAGCCAATGAAAGTCACATTTTTTTTTTCAAACGAAGTATTAAACGGATAACAAATCTAAAATGGATGAAAATAAGTGTTTGATATCCTCTTTCCGCTTAACTCCATCATTGTTGTGTTTTACGTTGAACCTCCACTTGACCTTGACTCCTGACACACACACACACACACACACACACACACACACACACACTCACACTCACTCAAGTCAACACAAGCCTGCAGGCTCACATTGCAGCAAGTTCCCCAAAACGAATCAGATGTATTTCGATTAAAAATTAAATACTGTCCCATCCCGATTCATGTTTACACAGAGACTGACAGGATGCAAAAAGTAAAACAAGCATAGTGTGATGAACTTTATGTGACAAAATAAAATTACAAAGGGAAAAGAAACAGGCTGAAACTATTTTACAGGTAACAAGGAGCTCAGAGGTCCCTTTCACAGCGACGTCTGCTGTAAAGAAGCGCTGCAGTCCCTCCTGCTCTACTCTTACGGCTCTGTCTGCAGTCTGAAATCAGCACAGAGAGCTGCTGGATCCTTCACGTTTCTATTTGGCAGTGATCTCGCTTGTCTGGGGCCTCTTCCTCTGGTCGCTAGTCTTAATAAATGCTATAAAGGGTCAGAATTAACATCAGAAATTAGAAAAGAGGGACACAATATGAACAGATGTTGTTAAAAATATATAATTATTTTTGTTGTTATTGAAAAGACTGAGGTTGCGGTTTAAAAATTGAGGCATCTCCCTGAAATCCATGGCTTTTATTTTGTCACCTTACTATAAGGAACCTTTTTAAAACAAATAAAAAATGTAAGACATCAGGCATATCAATTTTCCCTCATATGCATCTGGTTTTTGCAGGAAATGTCCGACTCTGCAGATGTTTCCAGCAGATGACCTTCTCCCTCGTCGCCCTCCGAGTCCAGAGCTTCAAAGACGGAGGTGAGTGAGGGGGGGGATAAAAGCGGAGGGGGGGAATACGCCTGACCGAGTGCTTGTGTGTCCCTTCCCTGCATCCGTCCTCTCCCAAAAAAAAGCATTCTTTCCATCTTCCCAGCTCTCGTTCAGCCTCTAATCCCTCGCTACTCCACTGCATATGTTTTCTAATCCGGAGTGTGTGGGAGGCCCATACCCCCCTCTCGACCCCCCTCTCCACCTCCAGCCTTTCTCTGGGTGGCTATGATGCGGTAACCTTCCTTTCTTCCAGCTCTTATCACGAGACGCCAGCGCCGGACAGCCGGCCGGTCCTCCGGTTCTGCCGTCCCTCTCTTTCCTGGTCCACTTTGTTTTTTTTTGGTTTTTGTTTATTTCTCACATTTTTCTCCTTCACTTCTCCATGGCTTGTCGTGCTTTCGTTTTCTTCTTCTTTCCAGCCTGTTCTCCGGGGAAATTCACTTGCCACGCTTAAACGTGAAAGATTACAGCGAAGAACTGAGGAATAAAAAGGGAAAAAAAAACCCGACTCAACCCAAATCTCGACGTCATTTCTGATAAACTAAAAGGCACAGGCAAAATGTGATGGATAAAAATGAATAGATAAAAAAAAAAAACATGAATAATTTGCCCCTAACCACCTCCTGCTCAGCGGGCTAATAAACGGGTGTTTTCTCTCGAGGAGTTGATTGTGCTCCACTCGTCTCTGCCGCTAATTCATCCTCTTTTGCTTCCGCTAGTCATCTCATTTCTTGCAGGTGATTTCTTTCTCCCTATTCTTCCCTATTTCAGCTGCACACACACACATACACACACACACACACACACACACACACACACACACACACACACACACACACACACACACACACACACACGCATGCACACACAGGCTTTTTGTCCTGATCCTTCTCTTGCTTTACCCCATTACTGAATGGTATTCCTGCGGTCTTTTGTGGAGCCTTGTATAGGCACATGCCAAGTCAAGTTATTTCAGAGAGGTTTGAATGGAATTACCCCCCAAAATAATCTCCCTTTGCTTCCTCTTAAAGAAGTAGAAAGGGGGCCAAAGAATGGAGGGAGAATAATGTAAAATGAAGCGGCGGCCTCGGCACTAAGCATGTAGTTCCCGACTGGAGGGACACGGGAACATGAAAAGCCCACGGTCTGCATAAAAGAGAATGTCACCAAAGAATCTGGATGGAAGCTATGAATAAAAGCGGGCGGGGTGAATCCACATGAACCTTTTACTTTGAGGAGGGACAGCCGTCACTTTTGTACGCTGAAAGAAAATGTCAGCACTTAAACTGGTATTTTATGGAATTTGAAGTTAGAAAAAGTGTTGCAAGGGGGCGACGTGGGGAGACATGTTGCTCTTCGTTTGTGCGGTGCAATCAGGGGCCGTCGCAAAAATGAAATGTTTTGAAATGTGTGCTTCAGTGATGGACATCTGCTCGTTGCGTGGAGGTTGTGGGGTCAACGCTGCCGCGCTGATCTTAGTAAATGTGATGAAGCAGAGCGATACCTGCCAATATTGAATGATCTGCGTGTCAGAGGGGAGTTTTTCTCTCAGTGAGCGAGTCCTTGAGTCCTGTGTCTCGAAATCTCAGACAAGAATCTGAAACGATGTCGTTCTTTTGTCCGGCACAGGTCAGCGTCTCCATCTTCATTTCCACCCAGTTTCTTGAATGAATGAATGAATGAATGAATGAATGAATGAATGAATGAATAGTTTATTTCGGTTATATGCAACTTAACTTGTGTGCATGTAACTGACAAAACATTATCATACATATTTACATATCTTTACCCATCCTGTACCTTCCAAAATATAACCCAGTTTATCAGTAATACAAAAGAAAAGAAAGAAAAGAAAATGTACTCTAAATCGCTCTGCGTAATTAAATTATATTCAAATCATTTTGCATTGTAA
This sequence comes from Cololabis saira, assembly GCF_033807715.1. Lineage (NCBI taxonomy): Eukaryota > Metazoa > Chordata > Actinopteri > Beloniformes > Belonidae > Cololabis > Cololabis saira. Next base: position 31,522,684 of record NC_084601.1, on the reverse strand, counting down.
TCCTATGCAAAATGAGATCTACATAATTTCAGTTCATCACAAAGTCCATTCCATAATTTGACTCCTGAAAATGAAGCACATCTGTATTTAACATTTAACATTATAATCCCATAGCCTTCTTAAATTATAATTTTTTCTTTTAATCTAAAGAAATGTTGAATACAAGTAGGAAGGCTTTTATTCTTAACTCAAAATAATATTTCTAATGTTTTTAAATAAACAATATCTATGAATTTGAATGTGCTTGACTCTATAAATAATTTATTAGTAGTATCGCGATAAGAAACTTTATTTATTGTTCTTATAAATCTTTTCTGGAGTTTAACCATAGAGTCTATATACGTTCTGTATGTGTTCCCCCAAATCCCCACACAATATGACATGTCTGGCTTTATAAGAGAGAAATACAATATGGGGAAACATTTTTTGTCCAACAGATCCTTTGTTTTGTAAATAATACAATCTTCTGTACCTGATGAATAAAATTGTACCTTATCTTTGGGACATTTTTACCAAAACATTTCCATCAGATTGTCGGCTTGTGGGGGGAAAAAAAGGGGTCATGACATATTTCCACTATAGGCAGCAGTACAAGGTTGTTGTTTTCATTTTATTTTCACTCATTTAACCATCTGTGTGTGTGTTAATGTGTTTGAGGTAGTTTTAATCTAAGATTATAATGGACATTACTATACTTCTCGTGGCGCTATGTTGCATTTTTATGTGTAAATCTGTCACAAAACAAACTAAATGAAGCCATTTAAAAAAGGAAACGATGCAAAATGTGCATCTCGGCAGACGTGCAGCGCCGTGCTTCTGTGTGCATGTCTTCATCAATACATACGTACGCGTATATCTGGATGTGTGTCAGTGCCAGGTGTCATATCGATAGGTTAATAGCCGGGGTGTCAGATTCAGGAACTCTCTGATTAGTTGACAGTTCACTAATCCACACTTGGTCCTGAGTTATTGGCCCGGGCCATTGATTTCCAGGCTGCCGGCCGAGCCGGGAGGAGCTCGGGGGTCGGAGGAGAGCCTGCCGCTATCGATTGGCCCCCAGATCAACCCCCTCCACCTCCCCGGGATGCACACGCCAAAGTCAGCCACAATCCCACATTTTTTCTTCATTTAAACCTGTTTTCTATCCGTCCAGGTTTTTTTTTCCAGCCCTCTAACGTACCTATTCGTTTTATACCCAGACAACTCATTCCCTCGGTAGATCTGAAAAGTGGTTCTGAAACAGACCAATATTTACAGACATGAAGGTACTCAAAGCTGAAAGTTCCTCCGAGTGAGGAAACCGCCTGATACGAGTGGTTTTGTTGCTTCGTATCACCGTCCAGACAGGGGACGTTTGAAAAGCTCGTGTTCGAGATGTGAGGAGTCTGCAGAGATGTTCTTGACCCCTGGATGGAGGGAAGGTGCACGGCCTCCATTACGGTCTCTGCAGATCTCACAGCCTGGTGGCGTTTGGTGGCTGATCCAGACCAGACGCTGATGGGAGAGTAGGAGGCGGCGCTGCTGACGAAGGTCAAACTTCCTGAGCTGTCTCTGCTGCACACTCTTACCTTCACCACCTTGGGGAGCGTTTCATCTGCAAAATATATCATTAAGGTGTCAAATGCACAATCATTTGGGTGATAAATTAATTTTAGGCCATTTCCTCACCCTGAGTGTTGAGACAAAAACCTCATTCAGACCAACATGGCAGCTAGAGATGGGGATCGATTCAAATGTCAAGAATCGATTTGATTCCTAAGATTCAGAATCGATTATCAAGATTTGATTCGATCCGATTCAATTCTGATATTGATTTGGGTTAGTGTTATTAAAACAGTTTTTTGAGCTGTTGCATGAATTATATGACTGTAGTTATGCAACATATTAATACTAATATTATATTGAGATTCAACAGCAAGTATTGGCAGCTAATGATGCTGTAAGGACCAATCAGCTCCCAGAATGCTGATAGAACTGCTTTCAGAAACATCGTGTGGGTCAGAATTACCAAACAGATCCAGGGAGGAAACAGAGACGTATGAAATTGGTTTTATTTTTTCCCACATTCCGTTTAAATTTTTTCCATTTTCCGTCTATTTCGGTTTTTAATTTTTTAGAGTTTGGTTTTTCACATTTTATGCAAATGTAACCCTAAGACAGTATATAAAGTAATGAAATATAGACAATTTATGCAATTATAAATGAAAACTTTAATGTTTTCATACCTTTAAACATATATAAAGGCAAAAACATGGCAGCAGTTATTCTTGTGTCCAATAAAACATTCCTTTTTTGGGCATAAACAAAAAAATACCAAAAGTTGTAATGTAATGATGAAAAAAAAAATCTATCTTTAGACATACGAATCGATTTTTAGGTATTAATATGAGAATCGATTTAGAATTGGAAAATCGATTTCTTTTTCAACACAGGCCTAATGGCAACACAGGTCAAACTCATGAAGAAAAGTTAAAAATTCTGATTTAACTTTCTTAAACTGATGCTAGTTAGAGCATGTCTCATTATTCAACATTAAACATTCAACATGCAGGAGAGACTGTTTCCCACCTCTGTCAGCGAATCTGGACTCCAGATCTCTCCTGACAGGTGGGTTCTGGGTGTTAGACCCGGTCAGACTCAGTAAAGTAGTTCTGCACCAGTGAAGCCGCCGCAGGTCCGCTGGGAATGTGTGGAAATGTTTTCTTCGTGGGATTTATTCCCGGTGATTAAATGGTGGGTTTGGGAAGGGAGGACCGGAGATCATGGGCCTCTTGAACCCGAGGGTGGTGATAACCGTGGAGTTCAGTACCGCCTGCAGAGAGCAGGGTCTCCTCACTCTGCCGTTGTCATTCATCTCACAATCTCAGACTCATCCCTCCATCATTCATACCTCCGTGGAAATGCTTTAAAAACCGCCTCAACTTCACCGAAGATGTTGAACGCATGAAGGTCACGAGGTCGGCTCCTTCCAACACTGTCGGTGTGACAGAAGAGGTGATGAAGCTGCTTTACGATAAACTGGAAAGGCAGTATGAAGAACGAGTCTCCATAAATGTAAAAACAGCGCAGAGGAACATCAGAGCAGCAGGATTCCACCGCCGTCTAATAAGATTGGTTGCTGAAACCACGTTTCTTCCTCCGTGACGGATTATACTGTAGTTGCAGAAGGAGATGAAGTGACACGGGCCGGCGACCTGGAATCAAACCTGCAACTTTGCGGGCGGTTTAGCCAGCAAACACGTTTAACCTAGCTGATCTACGTTATCCTCCTCTCAGCATTGGCAGCATCCCTCCGTCCTCCTCCTCCTCCTCCTCCTCCTCCTCCTCCTCCTCCTCCGCCTCCCTGTGTCTTTCCCCGGCTCCTGTGTAAGCACCGGGGCGGGTTGGGGGCTGAGGGGGTCGTTAAACATTTTTCTTCCCTCTTAATTGTTTTGACTTGTGCCATTGGCATCCCGATTAGGCCCCATTGATTTCCCACCGCTAAGTGCATTGATTTCTACATTTCTCATTGATCCCCACTTCTAAATCTACCCACACACACGGAGACACACTCTGTTTGTCTGCGCTCCTCTCTCCGCGAACGCCGGCAGACCGAGCACGGCTCTGCACGGCTGTGTGTGCGGTTGTAAGGTCTTAACGCAAACAAGTGAGCGAGGGGAAGGAGAAAAAAGCAGAGAAATGAGATTTGAGAGTTTAGTCAGCTGTGTTTTTGTACAAAAGGAATTAAGATGCTTTTATGAATGAACCCCTTGAAAAAGAAGGGGTTTATTGGCATATTTTGTTTGTTTGTTTGTGGTCTATTTGTTGGTTTCCCCTTCACTACTTTCCCATTTTCTTTGTTTTTGCTCCAGAATTAGTCGCAGCTGCAGGAGAACAACCGAAACCTTTTACCTTCTCGAACGTGTCGTATATAAACTTTGACATCATTTCATCCTGCAGTTTTCCTGCTGAGGACGTTTCCTGTCGATCAAACGGGAATTATAAACGTATCCGGACGCGTTTGATTCAAAAGAGCCGATGCAGTCAGATCTGCTACTTCAGCGAAGGGAAGGATGGTGTTTAAACACCTTTTTAAAAGCTACGTCTCGATATCATTCTGCACACACACATAGTCTTCCCTCTTGATCGTATTCCATGGTGTCCAGGAGAGCCGGGTCTGATCCGCTCTGAGTTTAAGGCTCTCATCTCACCCCCACCTCTGCAATGAGCTCACACACACACACACACACACACACACACACACACACACACACACACACACACACACACACACACACACACACACACACACACACACACACACACACACACACACACACACACACACACGCACGGGGCTGCATGGGTTGGAAAGCTCCATCCATGTCATGGGCATTACCTCAAGCCTTGATGCTGCATTTGTGCTAAGCTAAGCTGTTTGGGCTCAAGAATCAGAAGTGTGTGTGTGTGTGTGTGTGTGTGTGTGTGTGTGTGTGTGTGTGTGTGTGTGTGTGTGTGTGTGTGTGTGTGTGTGTGTGTGTGTGTGTGTGTGTGTGTGTGTGTGTCAGAATCAGAGTCTGGTGTTTTTGTTGTATTTTCTTTTCTTTCTTTCTTTATTTTCTTGCACATCTTTGCATGTGTGTGATGCTGAGAGCACATTTACATTTCTGTCCATGGAGCCGTGCGTTTGGGGGATTGTCTGTAAACTTGATAAAGAATGAAAGCAGGAAAAAGGGAAAGAAAAAAAAAGAAAAGTCGATACTGCCCCGCTCCAACCTTCCCTTCACTTCCTCCCTCTCCTCCATGCTGCCCTGCATTTTACATCTTAAATCCGTTACAACCAATCCCGGATGAAACGAGAGGCGGAACACGTGTGAAATACAAATATTGGCAGATTCGAAGGAGATTAAAAAAGAATATATATATATATATATATATATATATATATATATATATATATATATATATATATATATATATATATATATATATATATTGTCAAAGCTGGAATAACATTCCTGGTGATATCAAATAGAATATACATGAGAGCGATGATCCCCAGAAACACACGCTGATTTTTGCCGCTTGCTGCCGTTTCCAGCGCGCCGCGGGTCGAGCTGAGCTCATGAGCTGTAAGCAAGAGCATCGATCCGCCTCAATGATCGTATCAAGGTGGCGTATCGACGGCATCGTGTTTTACTCTTTTGTTTGTCCTCTGCGGCCCGAGAGGAATAATGGATACATAGAAGAAGTATTGGCAGCGCCGAGACCGGCCTATTGACAATCTGTCACGATTGATTACTTAGTCGGAACGGCAGGAGGGAAAGAAGGGACGGAATAAGAGACTTAAAAAGAGAAGCTGAAGGAAAAAACATGATGTGTCTTTTAGTAACGGTCAGCGAATCCCTCTGATGATGCGTGAGAATTTAAATATTTGTAATCACTGCTGTCGTGTCACATAAATCAAAGCTCATAATGATCCTCACGTTTCATTTGCTGTCTCCTGCTGAGTGTTTGTAGGTGTGTGTGTGTGTGTGTGTGTGTGTGTGTGTGTGTGTGTGTGTGTGTGTGTGTGTGTGTGGTTACAGCAGCACAGGGCTACGAGGTGATATAATTGTAAGCTGGTATTGATTGCCCCCCCCCCCCCAAACCCCCAACCCCGCTCCTCCTCCACCACCCCCCCGTTATTGATGAGGGAGAATTTAATTCAACCAACTCGTTTGTCAACATGACACTGCCATTTAACAATGAACTCTCTCTTACACACACACACTCGCACAAACGCAAGCGTGCACAGAAACCGCAGAGTGAAAGAGACCAACAACCTTCCTGCAGTGGTGGACAGGATGGATTCACGCAGTGTTTGTTTGCTGGCCTCATTTCCTCGAGATGTTTGAGTCTATTTTAGTAGACTATAGCACATTAACACGCAGAGACTGTGAATGACGTATAAATAATCTAATTTCTCACCAAAAATATCAAATTTATCTTCTTTCTGACTATTGTTAGTAATATTTATAGTTTGAAATTTTAGTTTTACGACTGCTCTGAATTGAGAAATAACAAGTTCTCTTAAAAGGTGGCAGAGAAAGGGCTGTAAGCTGCTTTTCCACTGATCAGAAGTCCACTCCGGCCTGTAAGCCGGCGACGTCAGACAAAGCAGCCGCCGCAGCAGGTTGCAGAGCAGTTATAAAGGGATGGATATTACAGGAGGGAAAAAGAACATATTGCTATTGATGAAGCCCGCCGTGCGCCATATTCTTCACCTCTCCTTCAAGTCCGCGCACCCCTCCCTCCCTCCCCTTCCCCGCGATGGACGCACAAAACACACTATATTCTGCAAGAAATAATTGCTTTTGTCTGGAAGGAGTTTGGATCGGGGCTCCTCTGCGCTAGCCCTCTCCAGGAGCAGGGGGGCTCTGGAGGGACAACCGGTCGCTTCTTTATTTAGCCTCTCCCTCCTCCCTAATCCCCCCCTCTCCTCCTCCTCCTCCTCCTCCAGATCCTTTTCTTTTTGCTCCCTGTGTCCCTCGTTGGGCACGCGGATGTCATCTGTCAATGGGAAGTGGGGAGTGGGCTCTCTCTTTCTTTCTTTTTTTCTTCCTTTGTGGTCTGACGTGTGTCCATGCATAGATGACATCAAAAGCTGCAGCTTGTAACGGAAATGAATCTGAATTGGCACATTTGAGATCAAGAACAAATGCTGCTCTGTTTAACGTGTATAAAGTACCGACAGTAGGAGAAAAGTAGCACCATAAAGGGGCAACAATAAAAACATGTCTGGAAATAAAGATAATAATGGCCACAGCAGCACAATTGTGACACTTTTGACCCCATTCATATTTAATAAACATAAAACTTAAAGAGGTGGTTTTATTATGGTAAAAGTAGTTGTTTCAGTCTGCTGTTTTATGTATTTTATGCCTATTATTGGCTTTAACCCAGATAGTTTAGTTCCTAAGATGCAGAAGGAGGCTCCTACTGATTGTTGTATTGTTGCAGGTAACAGCAGTGAAGAATAATTGTGGATATGTTTCCCTGTGAAAACCGTGCAAAGTTACACTAATGCATAAGCCCTGAATGCAGGCATTGTGACGTAAAATTGTAGAATTGGTCTGATTCACTGCACGAATCGGCACAGATTACTTTGTAATACTGTATTTGACCCCTGTCTTTGTACATTTTGACCATATAGAAACATAATTCTGGTCCGATGTGTGAAATAAGACCTGGAAACAGGCATTGTGGCATAGAATTTTCAAATTGGTTTAATTCACTGTACGAATTGTTACAGATTACTTTTGTAATACTGTATTTGACCCGGTCTTTGTACGTTTTGACCGTATAGCAACGTAATTCTTGCCATTGTAAGAATGAGATGCACCTGCTGTACTGTACTGCCCTTACTTTTAACAACTTGTGCTTTTTATTATTTTACCTCTTTTCTTATCATTGTATTTGTTATTTACTGTTTAATTGTGTCTTGCCGCTTTTAATGTTGATGTAAAGCACTTTGAATTGTGTTGAATTGTGCTATACAAATAAACTTGCCTTGCCTTGTGACCCCCCCTGGCTGCATAATAAGCAGCACTTGTGGTTTGAATCCAGACAGAAAGGACAGGAGCCTCAGATGAAGTTTGATCCGTGTAGCAGGTGGTTCTCTGGGCTTCTCTTCTCCCTGCCTGGACATTAGCATCGGCGCAGAGCCGGAGGCCTTTCTGCCGATGAGAGCCCTAATTGATCGATAACTTATTAACAGCTCAGTCTCACCTCGGAGTGTATACAGACGGAGGGGGGGTGGGGGGCGTCGGTCGATCGATCCGCGCTCATCGACTGCGATATTTAGCGCATGGATTTTTCTATTTAAAAAATCCATGTCGGTGATAATCTGGATTGTAAACGCGCCGTGCGCGTCAGAGAGGAGGGGAGGAGGCACACGTGTAATCCGGAGAAAAATATGCAATTTGAATTCAACTCACCTGACATTTTACGTATACGCACATCTTTACGCACACTCGTGGCCTTCTCGTGATTATTAATGGAGCGGGCCGTGCGTGACCTTGCGCGGGCCAGAGCCACGCAGATCTATACGAGGCGGGGGGAGAAGTCTAGCTGCTGAAATATGCATCAAAGCAACCCCCCCAAAAAAAGAAAAAAAAATCTGAATTCCTGTCCGCATATTAGAGCAGGAGATCGATATGATTTCGGAGGCCAGGGATGATGTGCTTATTGGCGTCATTATAGTGCAATAATCAGAAGATCAATTGGGCGAATCAGGAGAAAAAGGGTGTGCGTGGTGGGGTTGTGGTTGTTGTGTGTGTGTGTGTGGGGGGGGGGGGGGGGGGGGTTACAACCTAAGTAGTAAGGAGAGAAAATGTTGCCAAGTGTTTACCAGCGGATGGGGCTGTGACTTCGTGTTCATCTGCGTGTATTTTGAGTGTGTGTTGGGGTAAAAGGGTGGGGGGGGGTTCGAGGTAGACAAGGGAGGGAATATGGGTAAAGAAAAAATGGGGAGGGTGTGTGTGTGTGTGTGTGTGTGTGTGTGTGTGTGTGTGTGTGTGTGTGTGTGTGTGTGTGTGTGTGTGTGTGTGTTGGGGGGGGGGTGTATCCCACAGCCTCCCCGGCCGGAGCGCAGCGCCGTGCGCCATAGCGCGTCCAGATCTGCGCCGCGTCGGACCGAAACCACCGGGGTTCCCGAAATCCACTCCGATCCACGCACGGGGATCCACGCAGCCAGCGGAGACCAGCCCGAGCAGAGAAAGGAGGAGGAAGAAAAAGTGAGAAAAAGAGAGAGAGAGAGAGCAGCAGAGAGAGAGAGAGAGAGAGAGATACGCACCGGTCGATGGAGCAGCGGAGACAACGAGGAGACGCGACGGCGTGAAAAGGTCCGGCGCGCCGCTTCCCTCCTCTTTTCCTCTCCATCACTCCGGCAGGAAACCGCAGGACTGCTGTTCCCACTGATATGGATTCTCTCGTTTATTTCCCATCGATTGTTTTAATTAGTGAGCCCCGCTAGAGAAGGAGGGAGAGGATCCGCGGAGAGGGAGGAGAGGAGAGGGAGGAGCAAAAGTCCTGCACGGGGCGCCGCGCACAGCCTTACTTCATCATCGCATTAATTCCGGCCTTTACCAAATAATGATTTTACTTGTTAATTTCGCGTCTCCGTGTGTGCGCGTGTCCCCCAGTGGGCCAGTCAGCTACTAACCAAATCTTTAGCCGAACCAAAAAAAAACCCCCACCAACTCCACTCTTGCACGGACGTTTTTCCCTTTCTTTTTTGTTCTTTTCTTCCTGTTTTTGTTTTTATGCTTCACCGGTGGGAAGAGTTTGAGACTTTTAATGACATTTCAGGGGTGGAAATCAAACTTTACCAAACAAAAACCAAAGCAGAAGCGGGATTTTAGAGGAATCGGGGAACCTCTGCGGTCTTTACGCACAGTCAGCCGGGACACAATACGAGTCCGAGCGCCGATCCTTCCATCCCGAGGAGAGGAGATTCTCACGGTTGCTGGGATAAGAAACCCGACGACGACGACTGCGCCAGCCTGTCTGGATACACAGAAGTAGCTTTATTTATTCTACAAACCTGAGCGCGTCGCCGAGGCTGCAAAAGACTCGACTAGAAAGGACCAAACATCATCCAGCAGAGAGAATCCGTGCAGGCAGAACTCTCCTCCTCCTCCGAGCATCCCGGCATCCTCGCAGCGGCTGCACGACCCGAGGCAGGAACCAAGGCCACAGAACCGCGGAGGAGAGGGGAAAGTGAGGCTAGAATAAAGGAAAAGAGCAAAAGCGGCGGCCACCAGGTCGACAGAGGACCATGTTTGTCCCCCTGCCGGTCCCCTTCGTCTTTCAGAGAACAGCGTCCGACTTCAGCGCCTGGAGACTGAAATCCTCGCTGGCTGCGCGCTCCAGTCCCGGTAAGCTGCACCGAACCCGCACCGGCACAAACACGCACAGCAAACACAGAGATACAGCAAACACTTGCTTTTCCTGCACCTCTAATTTCCATGCAGATAAATGCAATTAAATGAAATTCACTTCATGTAAATATCATTAATCTTTTAATATTCAACTCTCTGTTTTCTTCTCAAATCTGAAGCCAAATTGAAATTCACAAATGAAATTTCACGAAGAAAGAAAACTCTGTTTATTTTAATTTATTTGTGCACAATTCAGATTAATTTCTTCCGCTTTTTATTCTCATAGAGTTGACATTTTTTTTGCTTTGCTCAAAATTAAACAAAATATTTTTTTTTATTCCTTTTTAGAAATTGCACAAAGTTTTAAAACTAAAGCTCTTGCCTCCAACCTTTGTATTTTTCCATCTTTTTATCTCCTCAATAAGGATATTATTTATTTAATCACCAAGGTTTTCTTTGATTTAGATACTTGCTTGTATTAAAAAAGAAGAAGGAAAAAAACCGAGTAAACTCCACAATGGATGCATTGATATTTGTGTTTTTAGCATCCTCTCCTCCTCTTGTCCTCCTCCTTTCACATCCATCCATCCCATCCTGCGTCTCATCCGTCTCCTCCCCTGTCCTTCGCTCCTCCTCGGCCAGCTTTGGGGTTCATGGTCATCTATCGATCAGAATATATTGATCAGAGAGTTGGGGCTACGAATAGAAAACAAGTTTGTCAACGGAGAAACAGTTTGGCAACACAGGAGATGATGTGAAAACGGAAGGAAGGAATATTTTCTAAGAGACCGATTTTTATATACCTTTTTTTGTTTTTTTTTCTAACCGTTTTTAAAAACTGTTGTTCCTTAGCAGGAATTGATTGAGAAATCAGTGGAGGGACTTGCAATCAATACTTACACATGACCCGCCTTTACGCCTGCTTTAATACCTCATGATCACCGTGATGTTGCTTTAGTGAAATGCAGTGTTTAATAATGGGTGTTTCTGCTGCTCTAATCTTCTTATGACATGGAAACATGCAAAAATATCCAAAGTTATTGATCTTAATCTGAAATTAAAGAGCACAGATCACGTTTGAGTTCATGTTTGGCTTCGCTGAGAGTTTTAAGTTTGCGTGGCCTGTAGAATCCATCCATCCAACCAGCCCCATCACACATGCAGAACCCGGCCATCGCCTTAAGTAGATGTCAGGAGAAGAAAAACGGTGGAAATTTTAATGGGGGCTCTGACAGGCCTCTGTTTTGGGGGATGAGGGTGAGTTTCTCTGCTGGCCCTCTAAGAAATTAAAGTAAGAGAGCTGATGGAGCAGCGGGAAGAAGAAGAGGGGGAGCCTGACTGGGAAGGTTTGAATGAACCACATAATGAGTGGCTGCATATATGAATGACGAATGAATGAGAGGGTTAAAGTGTCAGCAAATTAATAGATTCTGCGAGCTGAACGAGTGAAAGCTGCGACCGGGGGCCAGAAGAGGCAAGGCAAGTTTATTTGTATAGCACAAATCAACACAAGGTAATTCAAAGTGCTTTACATCAACATTAAAAGACACGATTAAACAGTAAATAACAAATAAAATGAAATAAAATGATAAGAAAAGAGGTAAAATAATAAAAAGCACAAGTTGTTAAAATGTAAGGGCAGAGTACAGCAGGTACACATCTCATTCTTAAAATGGCAAGAATTACGTTTCTGTACGGTCAAAACGTACAAAGACCGGGTCAAATACAGTATTACAAAAGTAATCTGTAACAATTCGTACGGTGAATTAAACCAGTCTGACAATTCTATGCCACAATTCCTGTTTCCAGGTCTTATTCCAGGACTAGTCAAACGGTTTTAGGAAATAAAAGCCAGTAAAATAAAAATTCTGTGCAGTAGAAAATTGTATATAAACTAAAAGGAGGAAGTGGCCACTGATTCACCAACAACAAACATGAGATTATGTAAGAAAAGAGAAGTGTGAGAGAAAAGAGTCGTACTGGATCCTTTTTTTGTTCTCCAATAAATACATCAGTTCAATTATCAGCCAATACACACAAAAGAAAGAGAGAGAGAGAGCAGACATCCCTTGTTTCTCCTGGTTTCCTGTCACCTCTCTCATCTCTCTGGACACTCAAACACTACCGTCTTCCTCTCGTGCATCTCGTCCTCGACTCACTGTGAGGTTGTTGAATTGGATTTGCTTGTGCAGCTTGGCCGGAGCCCATAAGCCATTTTAGCAAAGTCTGTCACCCCCCCCCGCCCCCAAATCGCTGTGATCTGCGGCGGTCACCTGTATGATTGCCTGCACCTGTAAACGTGGGGGTGTGTTTGCGTTAGAGCCAGTGCAAACAGAGTGTCAGAAGTCTGGGATGAGGTGAGCGGCTCGGCGGAGGAGGAGGAGAGGAGGAGAGGGGGAGTGGTCCCAAACTGCAGACGTGAGCAGACACTGGCTCTGCACTGGATCTGAACTGAGGCTTATAGTGTTTTCTGTGTCAGCTTGACTCTTAAACGCCGCCGCGGAGAAGCCGCTGGCCTCAGCTCGGCTCTGCACACGGGACTTTTATGTGATGAGATGCTTTTACACTCAGGGATGTAAAATATACCCTCTGAAATATCTCAGTGGTCGATTGTTCCACACTGTCACCAGGAAGATGACGGGTTGGTTCAAGTTGTGCCTTTGCGAGCCAAAAAAAAGTCTATATAGACAGACATGTGTACATATATGTATATATATCTTTTGTATGGTCTTCAAGTAACGTTGTCAGTTTTAGTATTTCTCTCTCCCTCTCTTAAAAATAAGTGGTGGAAACACATTTGGTGCATATTTAAAAAATTGACAAACTCTTGATGTTTTAAAGAAATGTCAGTGTCTTGCTTTGCTCAAAATACCAGCGATAAAGTAAAACATATATAATATGTCTATATTTAGTTTTAAATATACCGTTTTTGAAATATAAATATGTATTCCTTTTTTTGTTTTTCACATCTGATTTTAAGGCTTGGCTCCACCCACTTGGTCTAGGCTCCACCTTTCTCGTTGGGAAGGGCATCTTCTGAAACTGTTGCACCTTTGCTTTACTCTTTTCAGCATGAAGTGAACGTTGAATGATAAGACGTTGTGTGGGGAGAGTGAGGGAAAACGTGTGTGTGTGTGTTAATATTCCCTATACCTCATGAAGTATGCAAATAATCCAATTGCATAAATCAAATGTGAAGTGTTCTTGCTTATTTCAGTATTTTCCTTTTGCACATTTGTCAAAAAACACTGCAAATGTAAAATCTGTTGGGTTTTTTTTTTGCATTTATTTACATGACACGGTTCTGCAGATATTCTGCAAGAAACCGTGATGCATTTTTTCTCCTTTTGGAGAAAGGATCATTAGGATCATTAGAATAGTTAGTTGCTTGAATAAAATAAAAGATCATCCATTGCCTTAAATAAGAATGTATTCTTAGCAATTCTTGCCTGGTAAAATAAAGGTTTACTACTACTACATCCATGATCACTGCAGCTTGCTTGGATTTTTACACGCTTTTTCCTAATTTCGTGCAAAAGTTCATGGGCAGCAGAACTGAGGGTGAACCCTGAAATCTCATCCGAGCTGAACGGGTCATAAACCAGCAGGGGACAAAGACAAGGAGGAACCAGTCACTTCACGGGCTTCTTTGATGTGTGCTTGACGCTAATACACCAGCTGAACTCTCGAATCTATACCGCTCACAGATAAATACTTTAATATTTTTTGGTTTTTCAGCGGAGAGAGATGTGAAGCTGCCTCCTCTCTGTCCCTGCTCTGCACCGCAACAAAGAAAATCTAAATGATCTTTTATTTTATGTACACTGCTGTAAAATCCTCCAGGGCCCCTGTGGCCCATAAAAGAAAAAAACTAAAACTAAAACTGAGAGCTGTCCAAGTCTGGATTGAGAGAGATGCTTTATTTATGCTGCCTTCTCCGCCAGGCCTCTCATCCGAGGTGGAGTTATTCAGCCCAGTGTTCATTTTAGCCTCTAGTCCAACCGCCAGCTGATCGTCTCGTCTCTCCTGCCAAGTTGTGAAAGGCAAGTGATGAAAAGTCACGATCAAACAAAAACACCCGTCTAAAGACATCTAATTCAATCGGCATCAAAAACGCAACAAAGGAGACAAAACCAAAATCTCCGGGAGGTTAGAAATGAGCGGCCAGACGCTCAGGTAACGTGGCAGCGGCATTCTTTTGTTTGACGCCACTGAGCAGGAACTTTTATTGCTAAGAGTTCAAAGCACGGACCTCCTGCCCACACGGCAAAGACCGACGCAGAAACATACATGCATGCACACGCACATGCGCAGTGCGGTGCTTGGTAACTAGCTCTCCTCCCACCCGGGATCCTCACCTCGCCGAGCCTTCGGGGGGGGGGGGGGGGGTCTGAGCTGCACTAAACCAAGGCAGAGGCCACCGTGCTAGGATTAATTGGCTGCCAGTGTGCTTGTGAGACTGTGTGTGCGTGTGTGTGTGTTTCTGTGTGTGTGTGTGTGTGTGTGTGTGTGTGTGTGTGTGTGTTGCGTGCATGTGAAAGCCCACTTCCTGTGCAATTGTGTCTGCAGGGGGAAGTGTCCATGTCTGCGAGAGGAAGACGGATTTTGCTCAGGTAGAGGAGCAGGTTCATCCATGTGTGCGTGCGTGCGTGCGTGCGTGCGTGCGTGCGTGCGTGCGTGCGTGGGAATGAGCAGCTACAAAAGCTACAAAAAGTGTTTAAATTGTTATTAATTATCATGTTTATTGAGAGAAGAGAAAATGTCTGCGTGCTATTTGTTTTTCTCATCTTTGCACAAACGTGTGTGTGTGTGTGTGTGTTTGTTGGGGCGGGGGGCGTCTGAGAAACCACCCATCCTGTGTGTGAGCAGGCAGATAGATAAATGATTCAATAATTGCACGTTGAGGTCAGTTATGGATCTTTCCGGCATGTGTGGTAAACCACAAGCAGCTCAGAGCCGCACGTTGTGTGAGTGGTTTTAACCTTCCACCAGTATTGATTAGCCAGCATTGACTTCTCTCCTGGCACCCCGATCGTGTGTGTGTGCGTGTGTGTGTGTATGTGTGTGTGTGTGTGTGACTGTTGTTGGAGCATGAGAACTTGTGGTTCTGCACGGATTGCAAATGTGGGAATGTGTGTGGTGACATAAACAACTGCCATGAATGTGTAAGATTGCAAGAAGTGTGCAAATTCCAGCTATCAGGTGCGTGTGTGTGTGTGTGTGTGTGTTTGTGTGTGTGTGTGTGTGTGTGTGTGTGTGTGTGTGTGTGTGTGTGTGTGTGTGTGTGTGTGTGTGTGTGTGTGTGTGTGTGTGTGTGTGTGCGCGTGTGCGCGTGTGCGTGTGTGTGTGTGTCTGGATCAGATCTTTAAAAGGGGCAGCATTGTTGGTGAGCCCTGGTGTTAACGTGATTGCGAATGACAAAGCGTCCAGGCGGGTTTGTTAGCTCCATAATGGGGAATCAATGGACACAACACAGATGTCAATACAACATGTTTTATTGCGTTAAACCGCCTCAGTCCCACCCTGGGCTCTGAAAACGCACACGCGGACACACAAATAATAAACTCCGGCTGGCGATGCATCTGGAGCTGCAGCGCGATTTGCAGCCGGGTATTTAAGTAAATTACAGGCGTCACATTTGTTTTTGTATCGTCCTCGGCCATGATTTTATAGTGTTTGTGTCTTGCATTGTCTTGTTGACAAATGTGTGGTACTTCCTGAAAATTAACTCTCATTATTGGGTTTTCTTTACACTTAAACCTTCATCAGTGTTGCAGCATCCTCTTTTCTTCAAGGAATACACAGCGTCGTCTGCGTAAAACAGTAGTAGTAAAGCTGCGGGATGATGAACATAGAGGTGCACGGTTGTCATATACAGTATGTGCATCATGCCCTGTGCATTAGCGTTAAACATTCACAAGGCTGTGTGACCAGCACTGAACACACAAACACACACACACACACACACACACACACACACACACACACACACACACACACACATACACCTTTTTATGTTGCAGATAATAAAAGTCATTTCAGTTCATGGACGCTACCTGCTGTGCAGATATGAAGGAAAAGTCCCCTCATGACAGAATACGCTCGTCTGAACTCTGTTTCCCCTCGCCGCCGTCCACGTTTCAACCCACCCAGCCAGCTCAAACTCCCATCGTTACCGTGGTAACATTCATAGGCCATTAGACACACATATAGTAGGAGAAGAGTCCAGGTGAACGCCGTCCTCCTACACGCATAAAAACACATGCATGCTGCATTGGACAGGCAACCTAATGGTCCCAAAGACCATTAGGGGCTAAATTGGCTGTACTCAGGGTACGAGCGACCGCCACACGGGTCTGGCCCTCTTTGGGTATGTAATCGGTGGTCATACATCAGCGTGTATTTACTGCAATTTGTGAGCACATCCGTTATGTGTCTGTCCATGGAAGCACGAGTACCAGCTGGACTTCTTAAGTACCTACATTGTGTGTAACGTCGGCCGTTCCCTTAATGGTTGATGTTACTTTGCTAAATAATGAATTGTGGAGACAACAGCGGGACCTTTTTTTTTTTTTTGGTTTAACACCAGTATGCATGTGGACTTCAGGAGACTCACCAATGACAAGGAACAAATCAGCATAAAAGGTCAGGAAGTGGAATGTGTGGACAAGTATAAATATCTTGGGACCATTATAGAGAGCAAACTGTCTTTTATGGAAAACTGTGATGCCGTCTATAAAAAGGCAAACCAACGTCTACACGTCTTAAGGAAGCTGTCATCTTTTCACATTGATAAAAAGCTGCTCACCATGTTCTATAGATGTTTTATTGAATCTATAATCTCATTTAACTTAGTGTCCTGGTTTAGCAACTTAACTTTAGCAATCAGATTGTGAGGTGGGGCCAGTAAGCTAATTGGAGAGCCACAACTCAACTTAGAATGCCTCTTTAAAGGACAGCTACAGAGACTAGCTGAGTCCGTTTTAGATGATACATCTCATCCACTATAGGGTGAATTCCAGTATCTCCCTTCTGGCCGTAGGTTTAAAATGCCTTTGTGCAAAACTGAAAGGTATAAATTAGGGCTGTGCGATTAATCGATTTTAAATCTAAATCGGATTTATTAATCAAAATTGATGTTAAAAAAGGAAAATCGGAAAATCGATTTTCCTTTTTTACAGCTGGCTGCATTACAGACAGATTTCGTCTAGTCATCTTTGTTTGGTCAAGAAAATTGTAAATGTTGTCACTTTACTAAACTCAAGGAGGATTTACAGTATCTTTCAGTTGCACTTCATTCCCAATAGGGAAATTTGTTTGCTATTTTTCTTTAAAAATAAAGATAAAATATTTGAAACAATTTATTCCATTGTCTTTTGTATTTTAACCAAAAAAATCGAAATCGAAATCGAAAATCGGGTTTTCAGAGAAAAAAATCGGGATTTTATTTTTGTCCAAAATCGCCCAGCCCTAGTATAAATGTAGTTTTGTCCCCTCAGCTATTAATGCCCTAAATAGGACATGATTTCCCATCCTCCATCTAGGTCTATTTATTTATTTGTTGTATTGCTTATTCAATTTGGAGAATTTGTTTTATGTTTCTCCTGTTTGTCTTGTGTCACTGTCACTGTACTGTATGGTGTTGTTGTAAGTTTTCTACTTTTTACCTGCTTACAAATCTACCTTCGGGTATCAATAAAGTTGCCTTACCTTACCTTTAGTGCACGTCTGTCGATAGACTTTTTCCTCGGTGCACAAAAATGCCATAAAGAACCATGTGCTTGTTAATTTGCCTTGTAGCTTACATTCCTTCCCTCCATGCTTCCCTCCTTCACTCCATTCACTTCACCTCTCGCCATCGCTGTGACTTCCTGCCGTGTAGCCTGGGGGGGCACTGAGGTCAGGGCTGCTGCTAACTCTCTAATTAAGTAAGTAATTAGTTTGAAAAAGAAAAGTCTGTCTCCATTTGCAGCGCTTTGACTGCCACTCCGACTGGACTTGAGGAAGGTTTTTTACTCAAAGCCTTTTTAAGCACCAGGTTGCTGCTGATTATTCCCAGTCAATGAAAACGGTCAGAGTTCATCCTGCGGTTGCTTAGTTGTGTTTTCGTGCTCGATCTTGATCATAGATCGGACAGGGTTGGTTGCTTACATGTGATTGGTCCCTGTAACGTGACCATGGAATAAGACGAGTGATTGGATGAGAGCCTAAAATGTAGTCAGAGAAGCTGCTAAAGTTCATATCTGAAACCAAGCCAGATGCTTTTTACCTGCCAGTGTTTATGTTATGTTTATGTAATAATTGCGCGGGGGTCATGTTCTGGGTCTCTGGAAAGATCCTTGAGACAACTTCTGCAGTAATAGACGCTATATAAATAAAATTGAATTGAATTGAATTGACAGATGGGCTGATATTTACATAAGAAGCGTAGAAATCCCCCCCAAATGGAAGTAGAAACTCAGCTTGGACCGCTCTTAAAATTTAAAAAGGTTTGAAAAGGGGTTTTTTAGAGCTTTATCCTATTTTCATGAAAACTGCACAGGTGAATGAATGGTTTGCAGCATATTCTCCAAGCTTAACTTAAACACAAATGTTATTTTCACACCTGTATCGTCGCCTTAAACTTCATGTTATGGATTTGATGCATATTTTCTGTTGACACCTTGTATGATCATGTTTATTTCACTGGATTTGATGCAGTTATCCACTGAGTTATAATCATCTATTCAGGTCCTAAACCAGGATTTTAAGTCGTCATCAGGCCACAAAATTAAACAAAGTAGGTATGATTTATTGGGGTATTTAGTTTATTTTATTTGAATAACCTCTGCAGGAAAGATGATATTCAGTATTGACATCATAGAAGTACTTAATTCTTCATTTCAGCCCTTTTGCACCGTATCTGTCCCTTGTAATACAAGCATATATGTGTATAAATTGTGTAAATTTAGATGTGACTTTTCAGCCACATTTTATTGTTGTCCCATTTGCCAGACCTGTTTTTCAACTGTTTTTTTTTTTTGGGTTTGTGAAGTGAAGTACTCCGAGGCCAAACCAGTGGATGCCGACCCATTTCTCACACTTCAGTGGGAAATGTATCAGTCACCATCACCAGGTTTACCGAACTGAAAGGATTTAAGAGTTTACGATTGGCTAGGTTAAGGAATCTAAATTTCCTGTAAATGGACTCTCTCTCATGAGCCACATAGGGACCAAACATCCCAGATCTCCATTGTCCAGCTGCCTGGATTGATGACACCCACTCCATCTGAGGAATTACAAACGTGGAGAAACCTCCACTTGAACAACACCACTTTGCTCACCTACACACAGGAAATCAATTCCAGGGTTCCACCGATACTAAATTTCTACCGGCTGGACACCAGCCATAACTTTGAATGCATTGTAATAATAGTAAGTGACTTGACGAGTATGGATTTTAAATGCGACTGGCGCGCGGTGATGCATGGAGAAAGGTGTGCCAGCGTTGTGAACAGGGATGCGGTCCGAGCAGGTGTGAGAGTCCTGCGTCTGATGTCTGTCACCGAGTGCTGCTGGAGTGTGTAATACAGACGTGCTGGTCCTTTGTGCACATCTGAAGGCAGTGATCTCGCTCCTGCGCCTGCATGAATAGAGGGAAAGGGGCTTAGGAAAGGCTTCTGTCCTCCTTCACAGCTTTCTGACATAATGAAGCCAGTGTGTGATCCGGCACAAAACCTTTCAGCGGAGGTGTGAGCAAACCCGTCCTGATGCATGCTTTCGCCGTGTCAAAGGTGCGGGACTTTTGGCAGAGATTAAAATGACAGGGATAAGCAGAGCGAGCGCGAATATTCCTGTTTAATGCTCACCAACTCGGCTTGTATCGAGAGAACGTCTCATTCAGGTGGTTTTTTTGTGTGCTTTTAAATATGTTTATTGCTTTTCAGAATTTCAAAGATACAGAACAGACAAATGAAAAAAGAAAAGATAAAAGAAAAACCCTCCACCCACCCTCAAAACAAACAAAATTTGAACTGATTCAGCACATCTCGTAAGAAAATAGTAAAGGTCACAATCACTAATAATCAATAATAATCAATAATCAAAGTTTATTTATACGGGACAATGCATATTAATGAACACTATATTAAGCAGTGTAAATACACCGGTTTTTAGCAGAAATGCTAGTTTCCACCTGCAGTGCCCACAGAAAACATAAAAACAATTCAGTCAAACAATACAATCAAACAAGGGAACAAACATAAAACATACATACAGTAGTAGCAAAATACATTTAGCAGCATTGAAAAGCAGTATGGATTGTATCTAAAGTGACTTGAGTTTAAAGTGACTTGAGCAAAAAATGCATATTACAATAATGAAATACCAGCGATGGTAATATTATGGTACAATATGGTATGGTACTACAATAAACTAATTATAATTAAAGAAAACTGAACAAAGTAAAAAGTAAAATAAATAGTACACACAGCAAGGAGGTTCCAATGGATACATTCTTCTTTTCTTTGAAACCATTGCAGTATAGGGTCCCACATTTTCTTAAACATGTCTTCCCTGTCTTCTTTACAAAGTCTCAGTCTCTGCAGTTGAAGCTTACCTGCCATTTCTCTCAGCCACAAATCACATGTGGGTGCAGTGTTTGGAGGATAAGCTTCTTTGCAATCACAGTTCCAAACAGAACAGCCTTTTTCTGATATTTGATGGCAAAAGACAGAGGGGTAGTTGGCTACAAGTGGATCCGGCTCCCAACATCTCCCATAAGCCATAGAGAAGCAAATACCTTTCCAGTATGTGTGTGCTTGTTTTTGAGTATGCAACTGTGTGTGTGTGCATCCCTCTGCTTATACATTTATCTAATCAAGTCGGGTGATAAAAGTGAGGTTAGTCGGGCTGGTGGTCAGCGCTGTTTTGGGGGAAGAGGGCAGACCTCCCCAATTTAATTTGGTCGACGGGAGTTATGGTAATGAACTCGGGGCAGGGAGAAGGGGACTTAAGATTGGAGAGGGGGGGGCAGGGGGCCCACCCATTTACCTCACAAACACCTCGTCCTTCCTGTCACTACTGTTGTTTCTGTCAGCCTGTTTCAGTTTTAGTTTTAGTCTAGTCTTTGGGTCAAGTTATCATTTTAGTTTTTATTAGTTTTAGTCACATTCATTCTCCTTTTAGTCATGTCAAGTTTCAGTCGACTAAAAGTCTGAGCATTTTAGTCTTATTTTAGTCAGAATTTACCATTTTAGTCTAGTTTTAGTCAAAGATTGTATTTATCCAAACCCATTTTACAATTCAAACAAGGTTATCTTATTATTATATTATTGTTACCTTATAGACTCAAGAATACATTCATTCCAGATACAGAAGACTCTAATTTGAGTTTACAACATATTTATTTTTCCTTATTTCTCCCCATCTTTTTCTTTGTCGACGACACATTGGGTTTTCTTTTCCACGTCTATGTAGGAAAGTGTCTCCAAAGATGGTCTCTTCTTCTTCTCTCAGCCCCAGAGCAGATCCCCACGTGGCCGGCCATCGGCCCCTTTCTCTATGGAACTTTGTTTTTAACTGACGTGAACCTAGAGCTCTGCGTTAACGGCATCAGCCTCTAACTCTGCAGCTGCATCTTCTGGATCTGATTCCCCGCGGGCCGCTACTGGGATTGAGGACGTGACGTCACCCAGCAGCAGAACTAAACCAGAGAAACTACTGAAAACATGGAGATTAAAGATCTTTGGTAGAACATTTCGTCTCGTTTTGGTCAACGAAAATGAAGACACATTTTAGAAGAGTTTTTATTCCTCTACGATATTGCATTATATATTTCATTATCGTTATCGTCACATGACCAGCATTTTCGTTGCGTCTCGTGTTCCTCAGGTGATAAAGGTTCGTTGACGACAATGTTTAGTCAGAATTTTCGTTGACGAAAGCAACTTTACCCGTCAGTAACACCAGCCGCCACCAACTATCTGCTTTGAGCACGTCTTGAGGGGCCAGTGGTGATTGTCACGGGTTTTTAGCGAAACCAGTTTCATCATGCAGGATTGTGTGTGTGTGTGTGTATTTAGAGGAAGCGGGAGGGGATGGGGGGGGGCAGAAGTAAAGTGACAACAATAGAGGACGGAGAGTGAAAGGAATTGTTGGGGAGGCGTGGAAGCAGACAGGCGGTGGGTCCGGCCCCTTTTAATAAATCTGAGTGCTCTGGTTAGTGCTTCAATCTCCTGTACTCAACTAAACCCCGGCCCACACCGCACACAGACACCCACACGTGCACACGGACGCACACTACCAAATCATGCGCTTGCTCCCTGTGACTCATTTTCACCCACACATATTGTCTCCAGACTACGAGCTCAAGGGCTTTTAGAAGGTGTTTTTGCCAGATTGTGCAGCTGATGCCGCTGCTGCAGATGCGCCACAAAAGAATAGAGAAACAAGCGTTCGGATTCGGTGGTTTAACACCAACTTGGATTTTTCATTCTTTGTCTTGTGAGCATCTGCTTTGTTGACAGTCTTCCTCACAGTCTGCCTCACCTGTCAACAAGCTGCAGAAAGGTAAAAAAGAGCGGTGAAGACGCACGATTTTAACAAGCGTAAAAAAAAAACGCAGCTACCTGGACGCACCGGGTCCGGTTGGGAAGCTGCCTGTTAAATTAAAGCAGAAAAGGCCGGCCGGCTCTCGGTGTCATTTTGTAATTCGTCAAAGATGATTGCCTCAGCAGCCACGCTGAAGTCTAAAAGTAGAAACTCTTTCACCTGGCAGATACGTCAACAGTTAGCGGCAGGTCTTAGCCTTTCAACTGGACGGGGGGGAGGAAAAAAAAACTCCTTTTTGCACCATGATTCAACACTTTTGAGTGAAACTGTGAAAACCACTATCCATAAGACTCAATAATGAGCAGTGAGGTTGAGTTTCTCACATGAAAGGGACGCGTCCTTGGTGCCGCCGTGTTTGCTGCCAAAAGGCACCGAAATGCATGAAATCACAGATAAGTAGCATGCAGAGGACACTCGACAGGAAAATGACAGCGCTTCATGATCAAATTAAACTCTCCATGTTTAACAGTGCACGTGTGAAAGGGTGCAGCGTTGTAGATGTGGAGTGCAGCTAATAGATCACAGTGGCAGTTAAATCATCCCTGAGTGGAGCTGTTTCTGCACTTGTTTACGTGCAAATAAAAATACAAAAGGATCTGAGTCGACTTCAAAAACACCGGCGAGTGGCATGAATAGCCGTTTCCAATTATCACGAGACGCGAGCAAACCTCTGAAGGTGTGACACCTGGTTTAAGCCGGGAAGGGAACCAGCACCAGAATCTTCAGTAAGAGGTTTAGACTTTAGACTAGAAACGAAACATCCAGGCAGGAGACCCGAACAGAACCGGCTGTGTTGGCCGTGAAGTGGAGAAAAATGGAGACAATTGGCCCTTTGTCATCTCTCCCGTCCACTTTCATTGTAAAAACAGGGTTTTACATCACTTTATTTCTAATTTATGTACCAAAGAAAAACAACAGCAACTAGATATAAATAAAAAAGAACACTTCAGGTACCGGGTACTTTAAAAAACTGAGTTTTTTTGGCAAAAACAAGATCTTTTGATGAGTTTCGCTGGTAGCAAGGTAGAAGGTGTGGCCGTCCAAATAGCATTATCCAAAACAGACATTTTTCGAAATGTATCCTTGGTTTTGGGATTAAATGTATTCCTGTGATTCTCTTTGGGTAGCGGGTGTCACTTGTACAACCGCTTAGCCATTTAAAGATAAATAAGTAAAACGCTTTCACGGTTGTAGCTATGGCTTTGTTTTGGCAGCACGGATCAGATTTCTGCCAGTTTGGGGATAAAAGATACGCTGCACCCTCACGACACTGTGTGCAGTTTGTTCCCAAGTACTAATTACAAATTAGTAGGGGTGTAACGGTATTTGTATTCGTCCCGTCCCGTCACGGTACGGGCGTCACGGTTCGGTGCACGCAGTCATACGGCGAATACGTCTGACTGAGTTAAAAAAAAAAAAAAAAAAATCAATCATCGTTTTTTTTTCCCCTTATAAATATCAACAGTCACGTTCCATTACAGACCTAAATGTGTGCTAGTCTGTGCATATCAATAAATATATGTGCAATTCATATATCATCATAAATTGTAGGCTATAATAACGATAAAATGTTATAATTCTTAATTTACAACTGTCCTGAACGCATCGGGGCCGTGAGCCAACGCGGATTGGGCCTGATTTAAAAAGCCTGATTTATGGTTCTGCGTTAAAACGACGCAGAGCAAACGTCATAGGGTACTACGGCGAGGTTATGCGGCGGCGCGCAACCTCGCCATAGGCGCTGCGTTGGTGTAACGCGGTACCATAAATCAGCCTTAACAGTCACAGCAAATTTAGCGACGGCTGTTCTGTCCAACCAGATAAACCGGATGTAGCAACGTGGATGATGTTTCTGATTGGTCAGTGAGGAACCAATCAGAAGGCTGATAAAGGGTCAATTCCTTTCTGTTGTTGTTATTCCTTCATGTGAGCAACAAAGTTTATTCTGCAAAAAACAGAAAGCGGAAGCCGTTTCCATCTCACCTTATGTTCATCAGCTGTACTTCTACGTGACTTAAGATGTGTTTTTCCTCCTTTTCCAGATGCAATTAGTGCGTCGTAGTCAGAAGACTCTGATAATTATCTGCAAATAATAATAATTAATCACATGTTATCACCTGACGGCAGCCGCCCCCCTCTGCCATGTGCCAAGACTCGGCTCCTAATATTTGGCGTGGACAAAGCCTCTGCTTGATGGGATTAGTGTATAGAAGCCGCTAACAGTGACTCTTGCTTCAGTGAAGAAGACGAAGCTCCTTCCTCAAAGCTGCGGACTTGTTCAGGAGTATCTACATGATTCAAAGCAGTTCAGCCCAACTGTGACGCTGCAGCGCATTTGCCGTGTTGCCAGACGCACTTACTCTCACTTTTGAGCGTATAATCGTCTTCACCCGCTGTGGATCCAATCTCTCTTACATACAGTACACACACATTTACTACATCAGATAAAAGGGTAAAAAAAATACCTTTTTTTTACTTTACCCTTTTTTTCTCACCTCCTTATCGCTGCCCCCCTCTCTTCTTCTTATCCTCTTTTATTATCCGGCACTTTTTTCCTTCAGCCGAGGCGTGCTCAGCGCAGAAATGAAATTAATCTGTTGTACTACACCGCTCCCTCCTGCCTCCCTCGCTCATCCTCCTCTTCCTCCCCGCCGTCCCTCCTCCTCCTCCCTCATCTCAATCTCATTCTCCCTCCGCTCTGTGGGGAGGATTGGACTCGTCACTTTAACCTCTTCATATTGGATATGAATCTGTTAGCCTGCGTGGCCCGCTCTCTAACACTCCCCACCTCAAAGCTCACACACACACACACACACACACACACACACAAGGGTGGGAAGTCTATTTACACACACACACACTTAGAGGTTTCACACTTATTTACACACTTGCATGCACACACTGTGGCGAAAGCGCCACTCAAACACACTTCATTCCACACAGGTATCTAAACAAATCTGTCACCAAATCCCGAGCCGTGTGCGTGAACACACACACGTGATTGTTGACATCCCCGGCAGGCCGTCCTCCGGCGGGTTCCTCCCGGCGCTTCAATCAAAGCCATTGATACCAATCTGAGCCATTTTCTCCTGCAGCAGCAGCCGCAGCAATATAGCAGCTGTACTTTTTAGCAGCGACACATCTTTCATCAGGGCCTGTGTCTGGAAAATCGCTGCTTACAGCCACCCCCCCCCCCCCACCATCCGCCCTCCCATTGCCTTTTATTCCAGGCACTTGCACGCAGAGACGAGCGATATTGCAAGGTTTTAGCTTTGGCCTTCGTTGAACCATCCTGGCTTATTAGTGGGGATGTGGAATGAATGAGAGAGGCCCCCATACTTCATATGAAAGAGGTAGGCAGAGAAACGGGGGGAGGAGAAGAAGAGCAATGTGGGGAGCGAGTGAGGTTCTCCTTAATGGTTCCCTCTAGGGGTTTTCACAGCAATACCAGCTCGCGGATCCACATCCAGCCATCGCAGCGCGATGGTGAAGATGCTCTCCCTCCTCCTCGGCGTCTCCGTGGAGCCGTATGAATATGGTAAACCCACTGTCCGCTTGGCAGCACGATTCCATCCCAGAAAATGGCTCTGTGTCTGCATCCCTCGGGGGGTGCGAGTTAAGGAGATCTGCATTTAGGCCCAGCACTCACTGCCTTCCTGCTCTCCCGGGGTTTGAAAGGACCTTGACCAGCGCTGATCCTCCAAACTATACCACCACCGCGGTTGTCGCTGTCTGGACGCGGGGCTTTTACGCTCCCGCAGACGCAGAGCCATCCAGCTGTGTCGCCGTCTCGCTGACTGGCAGAGGTCCATCTTGAGAGTGTCTTGCCTCGGGCCAGGAGGAATAATCGAAGACCATCACATGCACATGCATGCGCGAGGTTCTTGGCGCTGCCAGGTTTTGCAGCTCCGACCTGGTCCGGGTCAGAGAACACGGACGGATGGCAGCTCGCTCACACACTCCGTCACTCATCCATTACCGCAGGAGGCAACGCGCTCGGCTTATTTGCACTTACTCAGCGTTCGCCGAACCCCTGGGAAATACAGGCACGATCAAACGGCATCCAGAACACCTCAGTTCCAGTAACATGTCAAAAAGCATGATTGATATAATCACTGGATTAGTAAGACAGAATTTCACTTTTTATTAGAATGTTTCTGATATTATTATTATCTTGACACATCGCCGGCTCTGTTGCTGGTGAAGGATGTTATGCAACATACAACGTAAACATTAGTAGATGGAGGAAAAAACGGACTCTCTTATGGCACTTTTCCACTAGTACCAACTCGGCTCAACTCGGCCAGGTTTCTTTTTCATAACAATTCAGCACCTGGAGCAGAAGTAGGAGGTTGGAGCGAAGCTGCTGTGACATATTTGATTGTGTGATCTAAACGAAGAAGATAACAACACTAAAGATGTAGAACCTGGAGTAGATGATAAATGTGCTGCTGGGTCTGTGGCTTGTGTCTGATATCAAGTTAAAAAATGAGAGTGAGAGAAGCTTCAAGCACGACACTTTTTAATTTTTTTAGTTTGTCTCGGCGCTGCTGAAAAGTCAGCTGGAGCCACGAGCAGCTATGAAGTGACAGAGCTCCTGGTGGATCTGGTCGTTTCTTATCGCCCGTCTAGATCCCTTTTTAATTCTCTCCTCAGCCACCAGGTTTATGAACATCTGCCTCTCAGAGTTGGATCACCAAACAGACTTTTACGCTGCCATTGCCTGTTGAATAAAATGAACAAGAAGCCGTCAGGGTCGCTCTTTCTCTGATGTCACATCCTGACTCAGGTGTCTGACTCCAACCCCCCGACCAATCGGTGACCTGTAGTGTGATGACGTCAGATACAGCCGACTCAGCCGCTTAGAACCTCGGCAGAGTAGATACAGAAAAAGTATCTACTCGGCACGTTAGACCCTAGTAGGGATGGGCGGTATGGACTAAAAAATGTATCACGATAATTTCTGGCATTTATCCCGATAACGATAAAAATGATGATAAAAAAAATACCAATTCAACTCGACCTTTGTAACTATAAATCTCTCGCTCTCAGATCCGCCATGTTTGTTACACAAAAACATCATCAACGGGAATTCTTTCTTTCTTTCTTTCTTTCTTTCTTTCTTTCTTTCTTTCTTTCTTTCTTTCTTTCTTTCTTTCTTTCTTTCTTTCTTTCTTTCTTTCTTTCTTTCTTTCTTTCTTTCTTTCTTTCGTGCTCATTTCCTTCCTTCCTTCTTTCCTCCTTCTCTCTCCTTCCTTCTTCCCTTCCTCTTTTCTCCCTACCTTCCTTCCTTCCTTCCTTCCTTCCTTCCTTCCTTCCTTCCTTCCTTCCTTCCTTCCTTCCTTCCTTCCTTCCTTCCTTCACGTATGTTGTGCGTTGATTTAACACAGAACCATAAATCAGACTTTACACAAAAACATCGGTTTATCAAAAACAACGGTTTATCGTGAACGGTAAAATATCGCCCATTCCTAACCCCTAGTGGAAAGAACCAAACCGAGTGGAGGAGACCCGAGTCGAACCGAGTAGGTACTAGTGGAAAAGTGCCATTATAGTCCATAGGAGAGGAACCGGCCCTAAAGCCCCTCCAGGTACGTGTTTAGTTGTGTTAAAATTCAATTGATTGATTTAAAATTGTTGATTGAGTTTAAAGTTGTCCACTGTTTGCACTGGTCTGAAGGCAGAACCGGACCCCCCCAACACGTGAAGTACAGCCCCTCAGTACACGACAACACAGACCTGTACATGGCTACTGGTGCTCCACCACAGTGGATCTGTCCACCCATTTCTCCATTTGGTTTTACCCACTCAACATTTATCTTAATGATTGCCAAAAAAAAAAGTGTATGATTGATTACATTGTCTAAATGGGAGAAGTCTGCTAATGTCACTGGTCACTGGACAAGGGAAAAAGCAGCTATGCTATTAGAGGTTGCAGTAACACGTTTTCCATCACTTGGCAGATGTTAATATAATTTATTGGAAAGATGGCGCCTGGCAGTAACATGTTGTTTTGTTGTAATTGTTTATTATTGTATATTAATCATCATACATGGTTGTATCTACAGTGACAGGGTGGGCAGCCTGTTTCCTCTGTAACTGTCTGAGTTCATGTTGTTATTTGTGAAAAGTCACAAAAACTTGATCCAAAACAGAAAAATTAAAATAAGAACCAAGAAAGACGTCTCTTTCCATTGAAAAAACATTTATGTCAGATATTTCCATCAAACCTCCACTTTATACTTTATTTACTTTTTAATCTAGATGAATTCAGCATTGCAAAACTACAGATACGTCCGTAAAACACCCACAAAAAAAAAGCATGCCACGTCCACTTAATAATGAAACGATGAATTAAGTCTAAAATACTTTTTGATTTGGTTGAAAAGTGAAAGTTGCAACACTTTCAACACATATGGCCGAACTAAAAAAAGTTGAATTTGTTGTATTTTTTGGGGCAAAATAACAGCAACGATAGGCCAACCTGATCTAGACCCAAAAGGATGTCAAAGGTCACCTGGTGAGCAGAACGGATTATCGGGTGAAATTGACGTCCAGTGAGGAATCGTGAACCTGATGCTGGAACTTACATCAAAATATCTGAAGACGAGTGGAAAAAAACCAGCACGTATCTACATTTACATCTAACAATATAGGATTGGATGACGGGTGAAAAACCAGGGGTTTCTTCGTTGGATCAATGGAAAATGGTTTTAGGCGTAATTGAGTCGTTTTCCAATGATAACACAGAGCAAAGATTCTGTAATTTTTTTTTTAACTCTTTATTTAGTTATTTTTGTATATGTATACATGTAACAGTACATAACATTTAAAAAAATAAAGTAAAATAGCACAAGAGGGGGCGTACTAATTCTCATTAAGTTGAGTGAGCATTGTCTTTCAATAATGTCCATTTTCTCCAGTTTTGTGTAAAGTCACCTACTTTGATTCGCAGATGAGAAGTCATTTTTTCCATTGCGTAGATCTCCTCCATAATGTCCATCCAATGTCCTGTTTGTGGAGCGTCACTTTTCAAACAGTTTCTTGTAATGGCCTTCTTATAGGCAACAGTCATTGACTGCGTTTACATGCAGTCAATAACCCTTTTAAAACACGAATATTAGCAATAACCCGGTTTTGAACGGCCATGTAAACACAAATAACACCAGTAACCCCCTTTGAATAACCCGAATTTGCTCCTGGGTTACTATTTTAAAACCCAAATATTCGGTCATGTATAGCCTAACAGGATATCCCCATCAAACGGAACAGGAATTTGTTTTCTGCGCATGCTCTGTTCACAAGCAATCTTGGTCTTTTGAGTCCAGGAAGTATAAACATGGAGAAACGCAAGACCACGCCACACTTTTGGAGTGAGGAGGAGACTAATCACTTCATAAATGTAATGAAGGATATGAACATTTTGGCTTTTGTAGATGGTAGAAAGTACCGGGATAGCGAGATTTACAAGAAGGTGAGCGAAAAGTTGCGCGAAGGAGGATTTGTCTTGAATTTGGATACAGGAAGAAGAAGCGGAAATTACAGTAATTGCGTCATGACGTTCTCCGCTGGTTTGATCGGGATATCCCGAATGATTAATCACCATGTATACAGGGATAACCCTGTTTGCTCACGCATGTAAACGGAATATTCTGAATGTTTCAGTATCCGGAATATTAGCAATAACCCGAATTTTGACTGCATGTAAACGTAGTCATTATTTTGAAGAGGTATCTTCTTTCATAACAACTCCTTCTGGGATCAATCCCAGATCCAGAACCCGTGGGTCCCTAGGATTCTGTCATTTAAGAGAGACGCACCAACTCAGATGTCCTCGTTGTGTTTGTCCCTGTGCGTGAGGGCGTCTCTCTGCGTGTCCATGTGTTTGCATCGTCCTTCAGCTGCACGTGAAGCAGGCAGCGGTTGCACGGGGCATCTGCTCGTGTTTGCAAGTGTGCATCAGCGTCTGCGGGCCCCACGTCAGCTTGACCCCCTCCACGTCCCCTTTGTCTGCTCGGCAGTTAGGGAGCAGCCCGAGCAGGACCCCAGGATACGGGTGGGGGGGGGTTTGACCTTTACCCTTAACCCCCAACCCTGCCCTCCCCCCCGATGATCCATATGCAAGCGACCCCCGTCAGCCGTCCATTCTTCCCCTCCGCCCATCCTCATCCTCCTCGCCTGTCCGGGCTGTTGTGTCACGTCTCAAGTTCAAGTCCCGGGACGGTCCGGGCCACGCGGGGTCAGGCGGGCCGCAGCGGCCCAGATCTGGCAGGCAGCAGGGACCGGGAGGAGGGGGGGGATCTGTGTTTGGTTGCTCATTTTTTATGGGGGGTCAGTGAGAGGTGGCTGTCCGGAGGTTTGGGGATGGGCTGGGGTCACATGCAGGGGTCAGTCCCGCTATAGCAAACATGTCTGTCGTTACTGGGGTTTCCATCTGTCGTGACGCCTGCGAGTCTCAGTGGGTGAATAAGTGAAACGTATATGGTATACAAATGTATACGTATAGAGCAGCAACATATTGGAATAAGCTTCCACCACATTTAACCATGATAAACAATAAAGCTAGATTCAAAAATAAATGAAGAAAAGCAGTACTTAGCGAGGAAGTCAGTTTTAGTTAGTTGGTTTATTCTGAAATTATTGGTTTATTCTGAAATTGTAAAACGGAATATTTTTTGTTGTTTGGTTTTGGCTGGTTTCAACAATTTAAGGGTTGAATTCCATGACATCTCAGATCATTTTTGTTAAGATTTAGTTATGTTTTAAATGTAAGGATTGTATTTTGTATTTGTATTGTTTTACGTGTGCAATGTTGGACCCCAGGAAGAATAGTCTAGGACTAATAGGGATCCGTAATAAATAAATAAATAAACGTGTGCCGAGTGCAGATTGTCTTTAGACTCCTTCAGTTTAATATTTCAAAGAAATGGGCAGATTGAACAGATTTAACAATGGTTCATGCATAATTTTGTATCTTTTACTATTGCATCAAGTTTAAGAGAATGCAGCATGCAAAGTTAAAATAGCTTTACTTTACACTTGGTTTGGGTTTTTTGTTTGATTTACCGTATTTTTCGGACTATAAGTCGCTCCGGAGTACTAGTTGCACCAGCCATAAAATCCATAATAAAGAAGGAAAAAACATATATAAATCGCATTTTTGGGGGAAATGTATTTTATAAAATCCAACACCAAGAGCAGAAATGTCATCTTGAAAGGCTATTTAAAATAAAATAGAATAGAAGCAACAACAGGCTGAATAATTGTACGTTTTGCTTACGTTACATGACACTACTGAGAACGAGCCTGGTATGTTAACATAACACATTAAGAGTTATTCAGATAACTATAGCATAAATAACATGCTAAGAAGGTTACCAAACCATCCGTGTCACTCCAAATAACTAAAATCCAATGAAACCTTCATACTCAGTGTCACTTTTAAACAACTCCGCTAACTCCAGAGGTAGAAGATGCGGCGCTTCCTCTTCTACGTCGCTTACGTCAGACTCATCGTCAGTTACAGTTCAACCTCTTGGGGTCTAGTGTGTAAATAACATGTGAAATGATAAACCGGTAATAATGTGTTAATAATCTCACACATAAATCGCTCCAGAGTATAAGTCGCACCACCGGCCAAACTATGAAAAAAAACGCGACTTATAGTCCGGAAAATATGGTATTAATTTCTCTTGTCTTTTTTTCTTTTTGTTTCTGCAAAATTAAAATAGTTGTTTTGTGTTGTCGTTTATTATTGTATATAAATCATACATGTTTGCACTACAATGACGGGGTGGCAGGCTGTTTCTTCTGCAACTGTCCGAGTTCATGTTGG
This sequence comes from Cololabis saira, assembly GCF_033807715.1. Taxonomy (NCBI): domain Eukaryota; kingdom Metazoa; phylum Chordata; class Actinopteri; order Beloniformes; family Belonidae; genus Cololabis; species Cololabis saira. The sequence goes on along the minus strand of NC_084601.1, from coordinate 31,490,356 downwards.
TATTTGTGAAAATTAACAAGACCTTGATCAAAATAAAAGAATAAAAACAGGAAACCTTCCAGTGACCAAGAAAGTCGTTTCTCAGCAAAGTTCCATTAAACAAACATTAATGTCAGATATCTCCATCAAACCTCCACTCTTTACTTTGTTTCCTTTAATCTAGATGAATTCAACTGATAGAACAACATATATCAACAGATACGTCCATAAAACACCCACAAAAAAAAACAAAAGCATGCCACGTCGGCTTAATATTGCAACGATGAATACTAAGTACTAAAATACTTTTTGATTTGGTTTAAAAGTGAAAGTTGCAACACTTTCAACACATTTGTTCCAACTAAAAAAAGTAGTTTTTTTGGTTTTGATTTATTCATTTGTCTTGTTTTTGTTTTTTTCATTTTTGGAAAAATAAAACTCTAGATCATCCTAACTAGTACATACAGTATCTTTGCAACCTTCAAGCGGCCAGAGGCTGCATTGTCCTCAACACGGGGTTGGGGGGCCGTTTCTTCTGCAACTGTCCAAGTTCATGTTATTATTTGTGAAAATGAATAAGACCTTGATCAAAATAGAAAAATAAAAAGAGGAAACCTTCAAAGTAAAAAGTTCCATTGAAAAAGCATTAATGTCAGATATCTCCATCAAACCTCCGCTCTTTACTTTGTTTCCTTTAATCTAGATGAATTCAGCATTGCAAAACTACAGATACGTCCGTAAAACACCCACAAAATAAAAAAAAGCATCCCACGTCCACTTAATAATGCAACGATGAATTAAGTCTAAAATACTTTTTGATTTGGTTGAAAAGTGAAAGTTGCAACACTTTCAACACGTATGTACCAACTAAAAATACTTGTTTTTTTGGTATTGATTTATTCATTTGTTTCATTTAAAAAAAAAAAAAAACTATAGTTCATCCTAACTTGTACGTATCACCTTTGCGACCTTCAAGCAGCTCCATTTTCACCCAGAGGCTGCATGGTCCTGATCACGGGTGGGGGTTGGAGCTGCAGGGTCGGGGTCAGGGTCAAGGTGGGAGGGGCCTGGTTCAGCTGGCCAGACGGACGCGCAGACGGCGGACTTGACATTGAGTGGATGAGTGTCTTAACAAGATTGGAAGGCCTCTTGCGTTTAAATGGGAGGAAAACTTGAAAGTGTTTTTCTTCCCTCCTTCACATTCATAGTTTGTGATGGACAAAGGCCTTTCGTGTGTGTGTGTGTTTTCAGAATACCAGAAATAAATGACGCTGCATTCAGGTTTTAGTTATGGTGCAGGAGGTGAATGAATCCTTTTTGTTGCGTTTGAGCTCAATAAAGCTTTTGCAACTTTAAAATATTTTCTTCCAGAATAGGACAGTTTATAGTTCCTCCTTCTGAGGAAGAAACAGCTCATCCACTTACAGCTGAACAAATGCAGCGCAGATAAAGAGCACACACGCACAGATTTCTTCATGCATGCACATTGTCCTTCAGTTTGTAGTTTGTAGTTGTAACAGTGAATGAATGTAATCATTGAACCTTCCACTGAAAATAACTTTCATTAAACGGAAAAATAGCTTCATTGTCCCATTACAGCACTGGTTGCCTGCAGAGGACACTGCACCATGAATAAACACTCACTCTGGGGGGAATAATAAAATGAAAGGATAAAGAATCCCAACATTGCACTCCACACATTCCACTCAGATAGTCCTCACAAACTATATATATATTATATATATATTTATGTTGGGTTTTTTTTGTTTTTTTTTCTTGCTTGGTTTTTGTTTCGTTCCCTTTTCTCATGGAAAAGCTTAAAATGACATTTCTTGAGTAGATGCACAGCCTCAAAGTCCAAGGATACGCTAAGTGGGTAAACAATTTCTTCAGGAATCTGACATTTAACCCGCTGCTTGTGTCGGTGGACATTCTTGCTGATAATGGGCTGGAGTTTGTTTTGAAAGCATCCCAATTGACAGTTGATTGAGCTGGCCTGAAGGTTATCCAACAAATGGAGGATGACATCTGCCCTCTCCGAGCCGAAGCCGGCCAGCTGCTAATGGCTGTTCCGAGATGTACGCAGTCGGAGCTGCGGCTCACCACTGCTGTTATTTTCCAGATGAGCCTGTTCTTCTTTCTGCTCGCGGTACAAATCATCTGCGAATGCTGTAACCTGTCTCTGCTCTATGTGCTTGATGTGCATATTTCTAGCTCCACGGGCCTAATGAGCTACTGTCATCTACAGTTGGGTCCAGAAGTGTTGGGTCAAGTTTTTAATGATTCTCAAAGCGTAGAAGTTTCACAAAAATATTGCATTTACTTTTTCGGACTTACAGCCATTTTAACCTCTATTTTCAGAGGCTAAAACATGTCTAGAGAAAGTGACGGAAATGTAAATATAACCATAGTTTTTTTTAATACTGGGATCCTTCGTAGACAATAATTAAAGTCTAGATCCCATGGAGTTTCCTCTGTGTAGACACATTTTCACAGACCTTCAGCTTCAGTTTTGTCGTCGTGGCCTGAAAATCATGTTCTGTTCTGTTGCTTTCTCAGTATGTTTAGGGTCATTGTCCATCTGAACTGTGAAGCTCCATCCCATAGTATTTAGCTGAAAGTGAGCAGGGAGGATACCCCAGTACACCTCTGAATTCATCAGATAATCACATAATCCATTGGCAACCACATGCACCCATATCATAACACTGCCTCCACCGTGTTTGACACATGTAGTGGCCGGGGAGCTAATAATATATAAAATATATATTAAAATATATATTATTAGATACATATATATATATATATATATATATATAATATAAAACCTGATGATGCCTTCTCCTCCTTGTGCATGTAGAGCTCCTTGGACATTATATTTATATATTTATTATCTACCTGGTGTCATCTCCAGACCTCTTATCTACTTCATTTATCCTGAAGTAATGAGGAAATGTGCCACATCTCCCCTATTAACTTCCCTGAATTAAAGCTGAAAGTCTAGACTTTGATCACATCATGGTTAAAATTTTAATTTTAAATCCAACGTTGTGGCAGAATCATACAAGGAAAAAACAGTGTTTTCCAAATACTTCTGGGTCCAAATTGTATCTTCGAAGAGACAATGAAAATAATTTTTAAAAGCTACAATGTTTGGAATAAATTCAGAATTGATCATTTTCTCATTAGACTTTAACATTACCATTATTTTGATATATTTTCCTATTATTGCCAAAGTCATAGTAGCGTACATGTGTGGCTGCTAATCCCTTTTCTGAAGAATTACATTCATGAAATAGATAAACCATCCAGGTCGTCAACTGAGCCAAACCAAAGGTCATCAACCTAAACATCACGTAAGTCACTGAAACATGGATTTATTGTCAGTAATAGCTGGATTAACTTGGAAACTTTCTTTACCAGGATCTAACTCTTCTCACGATGGTCTGCTGACACTAAGCTGAAGCAGAACAAATTTCTGGCCTTGAGCTTGAGAGAAAAGAGTGGACTTTTACTGATTTATCACAACGAGGTTCCGTATCTTAAAAGAGGTGTCTTGTATTAGCATGTCAGGAGTGAGAAGCAACTTAAAAACACAACCCCGAGTCTTTGTTTTGGCCCCCCAGATCTGAAAAGCTGTCCTTCAGTGAGCCGTTCAGATTTGCAGGTCGTCACAGAGTCAGATCAGAGTACAAATATCCAAGCTCCAAGTTGAAACTCGTCTCCTCTTCCTTTTTGTTTTATTAAGAACCACTTTTCTCAAACAGTGATAATCTTGAACTGGGAAGAAATGAGGCTAAATTGCTTTACCAGTATGGTACAGTACCAGTACCAGCCTGCAGAAGCAGCAGCTTTTAACACTAGACTCTGAAACAGAAAAAAATAAAACACAACAGGACGGACCATCAGGAAGTCCAGGGTCATGTGACGACAGGATGTGAGGTTGTTTAAATTTCGATCAATGGAAACTTCCCTCCATGTAATTCTGGACTTAGACTAAGCATTAAATAGGGGATTAGCATAAACTATGGGTCAGATTGCAAATACGGCCCACCCAGAGAGGAGGAGGGATTAGAGCTGAGCGGACTCTCATCTTCAGACCTCAGAGCCGTCTGCTGTTAGCAGAGCTGTGATCAAACAGAGAGCTGTTGTACTTTATCCGTCTGTCACTAAGGCCCCGTTTACACGTAGCCGGGTATTTACAAAAACGGATATTTTCCCCCCTACGTTTTCAAAAATATCCTTGTTTACACGGACCTGCATGAAAACGCTGTTAACGTCATGCCAGCCAATCAGAATCCTGGAAAAAAATCAACAAATGACACGTGTAACTTCCAGTTAAGGCTGATTTATGGTTCCGCGTTACACCAACGCAGAGCCTACGGCGTTGGGTACGCGGCGACGCACACCGTACGGCGCGCATCGCCGCGTACCTTACGCCGTCGGCTCTGCGTCGATTTAACGCGGGACCATAATTCAGGCTTTACTTCCAAGACGGAACGAGAGTCTGAGAGAATTTAAAACAGGTAAAATAAAAGAAAATATTGACGGTGGCCAAACAAATTGTAAACACAGGTCGCACTCATGACGCTGCTGGTGACGTTTCTGTTGCATAATGTGACGTAAATCTCCGTTTTCCTTCGTTTTCTCTGTTTAGACGCAAGTTTTTGAAAATCTCCACTTTGGCCGGAGTTTTCAGAAATGATCGTTTTTGGGGGCTTTGACCTCCGTTTTCGTGTAAACGAACGGCCAAAACGCATGAAAACGCCTCCGTTTTTGCCCCGTGTAAACGGGGCCTAACCTTTCACTGACGCCTCAGAAAAATGTGTCAAGGATAAAATATCTCGTTTTTTTTCGACTAGACAGAGAAACAAGATTTTTCATTGGTTTAAGAAAAGAACATTTTAAAATAATCAATTTTAAATGATCTTATTTATAATATGATGTTTGGCTTCGTACCAAAAGTACTTTCTAAGACAAGAGGATGCAAAATATATTGTGTTGTTGAAAGTTTGCATTAGAATTTTGTGAGATAATACTATTTATCTCACATGGTACATTAATACATGATTAGTAATTACAGGAGTGAACGATGTATCTGACCAAAAACCAGAGGAAACTTTATACACATCTGTTAGATATCTGCGATGCCTTTCACCTGACGTAAGTTGCCATTTTGCTGCAAATGCACGTTCCAGCTCCACTCAAAGCTGCCTCAGTGTTCATTGTTGCAGCTAAAAGTTTACCATCCAATCAAAGATGACTTCAGAATTCTCATTGAAATTTAGACATGGAATTGCTTGAAATAATTCAAATATTAGTCTATTATCCATTCCTGAAAACCAAGTTTCTCTGAAGAGGTATAGTTTTCATCCGCCATCAGTTCTGCGTAATCAGCGCTGACGGAAACATGCATCCTGTCACCGACGGGAATCGATGCCGTATTCTTCTTCCCACCCGGGTGGTGGAATCACTAGACTCCAGCCTGTCAGTTTTCTCCCTCCAGTACTGTGGTTTTCCATTCGATTTGATGAAATTACACACAGAACACATATTATTTTCTTTAAAAAAAAAGCAAAGATGCATTTAAGTTGACACACGATTCCAGAGGGATGTATTTCCTTTTTTTTTTCACTTCACTCAACATTTGCTGGCGTCTAATGCGACGGTCACCAGTGGCTGCACTCAGGCTTAATAACCCTCAGAAAAGAGGGAGAACCCAACAGAGCTCTGCTGCCGTTGTCATCAAAGGTACGACACCGTTGCAGCCAGACCTCGACATCCACAAAAAATCGGAATCTTCTCAGGTGTTTCAACAAATCATCCATCAAATACAGATATTTTTTAATAGTTAGGCAAGGCAAATGTATTTGTATAGCACAATTCAACACAAGGTAATTCCAACTGCTTTACATCAACATTAAAAGCGGCACAAGTTAACAGTAAATAACAAATAAGATTAAATAAAATTATAAGAAAAGAGGTAAAATAAAAAAAGCACAAGTTGTTAAAAAGTAAGGGCAGTAGATCCAGCAGGTACACATCTCATTCTTAAAATGGCAAGAATTACGTTTCCTATACGGTCAAAACGTACAAAGACCGGGTCAAATACAGTATTACAAAAGTAATCTATAACAATCCGTACGGTGAATTAAACCAATTTGACAATTCTATGCCACAATGCCTGTTTCCAGGTCTTATTTCACACAACTGAGGAGAATTACGTTTCTATACGGTCAAAACGTACAAAGACCGGGTCAAATACAGTATTAGTTAGGTTTTAAATAACTCCCTAAAAAGATAAACAGATATTTATTACATACATTAGTTGGAGTCGCATGAGCTTGGAAATGCCAGATAACTTAAAACATCCCTAGAAATATCCCTCTATCCCCCACACCTGCCTCCCCACCTCCTTGCCTCTCCTTTTCTTTCCATCAGGAAAACAATTGGAAGGAAGAGCGGAGTGAGAGAACAGTGGTGGATGGGTTTGGTCGGGGTAAAAAAAAAAAAAAAAAAAGAGGGGAGACCGCTGGTCAGGGAAGAAAGAAAGAAAGTAGGAGGGAAAGGAACGGACAGAGGCACATCAGAGGAAGGGAGAGAGAGAGAGGGAGAGATGGTTCTTTGAATAAAAGGAGAGGAGGTAAAGATGAGTACTAAGAGAGTAGGAGGGCGACAGACAGACAGACAGACAGACGGACTGAGGGGCATTAAAATTCATGGTCTTTTTTATTTTCTGTGCTGAAAATCAATACTGTCTACTATGGATGAGGTGAGATGTGGACAACAGCGGTTGCCGGGCCAAAGCGAGGGAGGGAATGGAGAGGGGGTGTCGTCAATATTAGCAGTGACACAGCTACTGCAGGCCAAGGTAGGGGGCTGCGGGGGGATGGGTGGTGTTTATATATATATCTGTGTGTGTGTGTGTGTGTGTGTGTGTGTGTGTGTGTGTGTGTGTGTGTGTGTGTGTGTGTGTGTGTGTGTGTGTGTGTGTGTGTGTGTGTGTGTGTGTGTGGTGGTGGTCTTGGGAGGGATGGGGTAAGGTTCATTAAGTCTGACCAGCAGAGCTTTTGGTCAGCGAATAGCAGCAGCCGGCCCTTTGTCCGATGATCTGGACGCACACACACACACACACACACACACACACACACACACACACACACACACAGATGGATGGACTGATGGATGCTACCCCTCGTTTTCATTGTAATTTACAATCCCCTCCGCAGCTCCATCATTTAGCCGATGGTGTGCCTGACTAATGTCTGGCAGATGTTCCAACGCCACACACCAGCTATTGTCGCCGGGCCGGGGTCACTTCTCCTCTAATTCAGGAAATGGAAATTCTTCTGTGCGCAGAACCTATAACTCTTCCTCCGTGAAAAGACTCATCCCTTCTCAGCTCTGCGGTTATTACATTAGTTTCATTTTTTACAATTTAGCCGCGCGCGGAGCCGCTCTGTGGACCGCAACCTCCCGAACAAAACGGGAAGTTGCTCGGAAGTTCGGCCAGATTTGAACTTCGGAAAAACAGCAAAAGGTTCACTAAAGTTCATTCTCTCCTCATAAATGTTTCTTTTTTATTCTGTTTCCTTGTATTTTTGATTACAAATGTGTTACAGAAAGAACCACAAACACAGTGCTGATGACCCTCAAGGGCATTGTTGCTTTCATACTGGGCTTATTGAAGTGTGCAGAATGGGTTCCTGTCAAGTCAGTATTAATGTTGTAAAGTGGAAAGCCAACAAAAAGCTGCATTCTTCTGTCATAATAACTACAATTTTGAGTCATTTCCACATACTTTTCAAGGTCTTGTTAAAGCATTTGCTAATGTTCAGGATGTATGATGCCAGGAAAAATAAGCTTGTTGGGACAACATTCGTAATAACAAGCAAATTGTCCTGAAATTAGTACTTGGACATAAATAAGAAAATTGAGAGAGTAATTTGGAGTTATTTATTTTTCGATAAGCCTCAATTATACTCCAAGACAAAGAGGATTTTGGTTAGGACATACATAGGAATAACAGGTTAAAAAAAAGTATACAGATGAGATGAGCGGAAGTTTAAAGAATCAAAGAGTTGATGATTTTTTTCCCGTACAGATCTTTTAATATGCCTCACAAGCGGTGCTTAACGCGAGCTTGATGCTTGAGACCCTCCCAGGTGGTGTTGTTGTCGTCAGCCTGTTTCAGTTGTAGTTTTAGTCTAGTCTTTGGGTCAAGCTATCATTTTAGTTTTTATTAGTTTTAGTCATGTTCATTCTCCTTTTAGTCGTGTCAAGTTTCAGTCGACTAAAAGTCTGAGCATTTTAGTCTAGTTTTAGTCAAAGATTGTATTTAGCCAAACTAATTTTACAATTCAAACAAGGTTATCTTATTATTATATTATTGTTACCTTATAGACTCAAGAATACATTCATTCCAGATATAGACTCTAATTTGAGTTTACAACATATTTATTTTTTCCTGTGATTTTGTCAACTTAAAAAATGGATATTAAGGATCTTTGTTAGAACATTTCGTCTTGTCTCATTTTGGTCAAAGAATATTTTTAGAGTTTTTATTTTGTAATCTACATTTTAGTCTAATTTTTATCCGTCTACGATATTGCATCATATATTTAATTATCGTTATCGTCACATGACCAGCATTTTGGTTGCGTCTCGTCTCGTTTTCCTCAGGTGATAAAGGTTCGTGACAATGATATTTAGTCATAATTTTCATTGATAAAAGCAACTTTACTCCCAGGTGAGCTGCTTTTGAAGCAGCGCTCCCAGGTAATCAAGGGACAGCCAATGGCAATCCAGAGCTGAGCCACTCCCTAATCAGCTCAATAACACCTGAGGAGACGAGCAGAACGTAACGAGCTGTGGTTCAAAACCACCTTGATGGCTGCAGAATCCTCTGAACAGCATCTTGGGAGTCTGTTGTCACGACTTGAAGCGTTTGTGTCGTACACTTCAATTCTCTGATCGGTTGGATGTCTATCCGATGCATCCAGAGGCCGTTTCTTCTGCATCCATTGGCTCCGCCCCCTTAAATCAAGGTAAAATTCAGAGGAACCAACCTACTGTTTTTTTGTATTATTTCAGTTTATTTCACTTTATTTTGTGTAGACATTTTAAAATGTAAATATACCCAATTGTAGCCAAAATTTGCATTGGCAGTCCCCCTGGAAGACTCAGTAAAAAGATACAAGCAACATTCCACGACATGCGATATCAACAACAATTAAAAATAGCAATAATTAATACAATAAACAATTAATGATCACAGATTTGAGACGTTTTACAAAGGATAAGAGTTAGCGTAGCTGGTCAGGCTACCTCACTGCGGCATTTTCACACAAAAACACAAATTAAACGTATTTTCATGGTTTAGTAAATTAGTAATGTGTCACAATAACCTTCTACTACTACTGTCATTTAGCAGACGCTTTATCCAAAGCGACTTACATCTGAGAGAACAAACACACCACTTCTAAAAAAATAACCCTTCAGTTTACATCCGAAAAACATCACACACCGTTGATGTTTTGCGTCCCAGATTTTGTGGCACCTTTAACTGAAATCATGTTGAACAGCTTTAGAAATTGACGTCAGATCTAGTTTCATGTTTGTACTTGTGAGCACTGCTGCAATTACAGCTGGAAGGTTCTCGGTTTGATTCCTGAAAGAAGACTTTCTGTGAGGATGTTCTCCAAAACATGCATGAGAGTTTCTGTGGATAAAAGCATCTGCTAAATGTAATGATATCATTATCAATCATTCATCATCATCAGAGACAAGATACTTTTAAATTTGATGCCAAAATCAAAGTTTTCCTGCGTGACGTCACCCATTGGAAGCCGGCCAGCACCGAACCGTCCACCGGGCCGGCGTCGGCCTCCCTCCGCGGTGTTTGTGGAGGCCCGGGGTTAGTGGTTACTATGGGGATGAGGTGGAGGAGAGAGCCGGAGCGAGTGAGTGAGGTGGGCTGTGGTTTTGAGGTGTAAAGCGTCATAAATAATGGAGGCTGCACCTCGCATTGAAATGCAAAGGCTGAAGCTCCGGCCCGAGCAAAGGTAATGCTTGCTTTTTGAAATTTATTTTTCATAAGCACGATCTCCCCATCCCCCCCCCCCTCCGGAAAAAAAAAATCACACACTGCTGTGTATAACCAGAGCTAACCTGCAACCCCCCCCAAACCCTTACAGTAAACATACTTAGCGTTTGTCGAGTCTGCTGGATCTGACAGTCGCTCATCAATCGCACGTCAGCAGCAATATCAAAGCTGTTTTCATGGCAGGGTGTAAAATATGTCGTATCTTTCTCTGCTGAATGAGAAGGTGGTGCGCTAATGACATATCTGCATGTCATTTATTAAAAAGATCCTCATTTAAAGTCCCTGGACTGAGTAGTATTTTCAGTCCTATTGAGATTCCTGCACTTTTGATCGAGCCTTTAGTCTCTCTGGTGACAGTGACCATGTTGTACATGTGCATTTGTGTGTGTGTGCATGTGTGCTTGTGTACGCCGCCTTTGTTGTCCCCTTACGTCCACAATAACATGCCAATGTCAGCTGAGAAGAAAGATGGAGGACGTTCAGCCACAATGTGGATGAGACTCCTAATCAGGGATGACTGAGGCCTTGCGTGAGAGCGTGGCAGATATGACTGCCTCAGTGTTTCTTCTACAGAGATTCTTTTCTCTTACAGCGCGTATATATATATATATATATATATATATATATATATGTGTGTGTATATAATCAGGGCTGTCAAACGATTAATTTTTTTAATCGCGATTAATCGCATATTAATCGCACATTTATTCACACATTTTTTGCTGTTCTAAATTCCCTTAAGGAATATTTTTAATGTTTCTTAATACTGTTAACAACATGAGAAAAGGGCAAATATGCTTGCTTTATGCCAATGTTTATTCAACTTTCCACAAAAAAAAAAGCTTTTGACCTGAATGTAACATTCCTTCATAAATACAAACACAATGAACGTCCCCAACTTTACACTTGTAAAGACTAACTTCAGATTCCTTCTTTTTATAAGCGCAATGTAAAACAATGAACCATATGCTGGTTGTTTGTAGACTTGTCCAGGCGGCTTTTTTGCAAGCTGCTATCCAGCGTTGTCTGCTTTTGACGGAGGGGGGGGGTGCGCTCTCTGCATCGGTCGCAAGTGGTATTTGAGACTCGACGTACTTCGATGGTAATTCATTTCAAATCGACAGTACATGCAAATAACTTTAGTCTTGTCCAGCGAACCATCTGGCATCTTTTTGAAAGTGAACTTGCCGTTCAAAAGTCGCTTTTCATTTTCCATTTTTCCTCGCTTTTTAAAAAAGTTCAGGCAGTAGTTCACCATACTTTTCCTCAAGCTACATTTATTTATTTACTTTTTTACTGTTATTAAATCAGTGTAGATTATTGTGGATTCTCTGACTTTTAAACCCTAAAACACACTGCTTTCCTGATTTAATAAAGTTCATTTTGTCCGTGGCTTTACAATTTAACTTGCTGATTCTTTTCGTCGGACAAGAATGTTATGGTTTTCAAATACCTGACATGTTTCCGTGATTACTTGACGAAGGCGGAAGTAATTGCTGTCGATGATAAAACATGAAGCTGGTCCAGCTTTTAGCTTTTAGCACTCTAAAAAGTAACCGTGGTCATTTATATTAATTGTGGAGGACATCTGTGATTGTCATTCTAATTATAACTAATTACCCAGCATCCTTCAGCAGAGACAAAGCTCTGGGGATGTTTTAATCCCATGCAAATCCACATCACTTCTCAGTGAGTTTGAGGTGGGATTTGTTGATTTTCTTCCCATCTAACCACCTTTTCTTCATCTTTCTTAGTAGAACTGTGGTGATATATTTAATAATTGATGATATTCCTCAGTCTCACAGCTCAAAGCTTTTTGCAGTGTACAATCAAGCACTTTCAACTCATTATAAATCTAAGATTGTATGTAAGAAAATGGTTGTAAAACACATTTTCTTTATACTTTGTGAATGCAACAACATCAGGGCATCGTTTTTAAATCACCTGCAGGTCCCCAGGTAATACTGCTCTCATGTCATCATTAAACTCTGATAATTCGGGGCATTTCTTGGCTTTTAATACAATCAGTTTAGTTAGATAAAACCCTCTCACATATTTGATAATGTCTTTAAACAATCCCACAAGACCCCTAAGAAGTACAACCATGGTTGTTAGAAGCTTGTTGGAAACCTTTTTCAGTTTTGTAAACGTTTAGCGCACTTCTTTTTGTCTGTTTTTTTTTCAATCTTGATTGAAATATTTTGAGCAAATACAGACGTATAAAGTAGAAGTCAAAATTACAAAAAGAAGAGCATTGCATGAACGAAAATAAAACTAAGATGAATTCATCTGGAAATTACATTTTAAAACTGGAAATAGATAGAGATCCTTTTTATTGTGTTGACTTTTCCAATTTCTGTTGGAAAATATACACGTCAGAAGTGTTCATTAGTTTGGGTCGTCTGAAAGAAGCCGAAGAGAACATGGTTGACGTGAACGTCGTAACGTCAAGAGACATGACAACAAATGTGAAAACGAAAGAGCCGCAAAGGTGATCCTAATTAAATACAAAATGTTTACAGATGAATTCTCACTGAGGGTGTAGCTGGGATGCACGTGTGGAAAGTATCTCGAAGCTCCTCGATCTGGCAATACCAGCTCTGATCACATGGGGGCAGCATAACCCAAGAAGTTTTGGCGTAAAACACGATGAAGTGAACCCTAGTGGGAGAAAGTGGTCTTACACGACGTGCTGGACTGTTGCCTAATTTTTTTTTTATTATGTCATTGAAGGCCAAAAAAAATTAAGGTTTTGCCTCTTATTTAAATTTTACTTTCTCCTTCGACATCTTGAGATACATTAATCCCTCGTTTTTCGCGGGGGTTACGTTCCAGAAAGAAGCCATGATAAGTGAAATCCGTGAAGTAGTAACCTTTATTTTTTTTACAATTATTATACAAGGCTTCAAATTGCGGGGATCATTACTGACCCACCGCAACCCGAGTAACTTGAACGGGAGAATCGGTGCCGAATGTTTTGTCGACGTTATGGGTTTTGGAGCAAATTTTCAAACTTAAATTAAAGTACATATTAAACCGTAACGTTATTGACACACAGGAAGTGAAGAAGCAGGGAGACTGTTTAGCCAATCAGAATGCAGAACACAAGGCATAATGCAAATCCGTGAAGCAGCGAGACCGTGAACGGTGAACCGCGTTATATCGAGGGATCACTGTACACCCAAACAAATGTGGTATCTTGTTTTACTGCAGAAAAACCTCACTGGTCATTTTTTCACAGAGAAACATTCACAACCTGAAGCAAGTGAACGTGTTCAAGAAACACTTTAAATTAATCATATAATCAGAGACGACTCGGAGTGAAGCGGTGCAACGCTTGCAGCGTGTTGCAGAATGATCCATCGCCGGGTCCATAAAAACCTGAATTCAAAGGTGCAAAACATGAACTCACATTTTCTGGAGCTTCTTAACCCTTTTTCCTCCGAAATAAAAGCCTGGCGCCCCAAAACTCACCTGCCGGTCTTATCTGTGCACACAGTCCATGCTGAGAAGCTTTCAGAGAAATGATGGACTATTCTGTGTCATCAACATAGCAATCAGTGCCACTTCTCCCCGACACACACACACTCACTCACATGCACTTACACACCCGGAGCATCCTGGCATCAGGCCAGAGCATCAATAAAGCCAGTGTGAGTTTGAGAGCCATTTAAGGGCCATTCTGCCCCAGACCTACAATCCTCCATACTGCTCACTACAGCACCTCGGTGACCATCAGGCTGACCCTGCGGAAGGAGAGATGGATGGAGAGAGAGAGGAGGAAGGACGCAACTGTGTGAATGAAAAAGAAAAGAGAGAATTGATAATAACAAAATTTTTATAAAAAACGCTAAACTGATTTGTGTTTCAGTTTTAATGTGTGATGGAAATCTGAAAATAAAGACTGACAAAATAACCAAATGGTCTTTATTAGGCCTATGTTGAAAAAAAAATTCCAATTCTAAATCGATTCATATTAATTCCTAAAAGTCGATTCGTATGTCTAAAGATCGATTTTTTTTTTATTTTTTTTTTTTTTCTCATCATTACATTACAACGTTTGGTATTTTTTGTTTATGCCCAAAAAAGGAATGTTTTGTTGGACACGAGAATAACTGTTGCCATGTTTTTGCCTTTAAATATGTTTAAAGGTATGAAAACATTAAAGTTTTCATTTATAATTGCATAAATTGTCTATATTTCATTACTTTATATGGTTACATTTGCTAAAAACCAAATTCTCAAAAATTAAAAACCGAAATAGACCGAAAATTAAAAAAATTTAAACGGAATGTGGGAAAAAATAAAACCGATTTCATACAGCCAAATCTCTGTTTGCTGCCCTGGATCTGTTCGATAATTCTGACCCACACAATGTTTCTGAAAGCAGTTATATCAACATTCTGGGAGCTGATTGGTCCTTATAGCATCATTAGCTGCCGATAGTTGATGTTGAATCTCAATATAATACTAGTAGTAATATTTTGCATAACTACTGTACAGTCATATAATTGAATTTGAGTAATTGAATAATTCATTTGAATCGATCCCCAGCCCAAGTCTTTATGTCATTTAATGAAAACCTTGCAAGGGATCAGCATACTATCACAACAAAGTATAACTGCACACTGATGGTTTGCTCCAAGGTGTAGGCGTGTTTTATAGACAAAGATTGTGGAAGTAAATGTATAATAATCTATAGGTGTCTTGTAATGCCCAATGTCATTAAGTCTGTAAACAGTCAAGAAAGAAATTACAATGGACAGGTGATCAGTAGTTCCTTCCTGGATTCAGATAAAGTTTAAACAACAAACAAAGAGCATAAGATAAGATAGTTGCATTTCCAAGACTCAGACAGTGAGTTCATTCAAAGTACAACTCTGGAGTCGAAGTGCATCATATAAAGTATTACCATGTGTCCGAAATGTAGAATACATTGTTATTTTTCCATTACAAATGGATCCAAAAAAACCCCAGAAAATAAAGCTTAATACTTGTGGGCTCGCTCTGATTCAACAGCCACGTTTCCACGGTAACCGCTGCTGTCACTTTTCCTGGCCGGTGACGCCAGATAACGCACACAAAAGAGCTAAAAGTGGCCCCCGGTTGTTTCTGGCTAGCCACTGTCTCCGGAGGGCGCAGCGAAACGTCCGAATGGACCTCAAATACCCGCTCCTTCACCTCCGCCACCATCCCTCCATCCCGAGCTTTGCCTCGTCCTCAGCTCTCGTCCTAAATCCGAGCGTCTTCAGGTACAGTTGTTCCTATCGATCCCCTCGCGCCCCGCTCTCCGACTAGATTACATGCTAAGTCATCAAATATCCAGCTGTCGTTTTCATTAACACTTTAGACGCCTCTCAGTTAAACCTCTCATCCCTCGCTCCCAGATTCCTCGCCAGTCATCTCTTCCTCGCCTCCCCTCACTCCTCCCTCGTCTTGCCTTAATTCATTTTCTCCTTTTATCCGCTCGTAATGCTCTCCGCTCGTTCTCATCCGTCCCGTCTCTTGTGAAGCCGTCGCCGTTCCATCTGTCTGCAGCTATCCCTCTTTCCTGTGCCCTACATCCCTCCCTCTCTCCTCTCCTCCCTCGCTATTGATCCGGCCATAGTTTTCTGTCTTCTCCTTGCTGGCTGGCTGGCTTTAATCAATATAGATAATTGTCTGCTTTCTCTTCATGCCAAACACGCTGTGTTTTTTCTCAATGAATCCAGGTCTTTCCCCGACGTTACCCGCCAGCCCCCCCCCCCCACGCGGGAATCCCTCCGTTAATGACAGGAGATAACCTGCTTTCCTTAACGATTTTTTTCCTCCACCCCCCCCCCCACACACATACCTCTCCTCCCCTCTCGTTCTCTTGTTCATTGATTACCGTGAGACATCACCCGGTGTGCCCCTGTCAACAAATGTAAACACCGCAGGCCTCATGGCTCGCCTCCGCGTGGAAACGGGCTCACACAGGTATTCAGATATCTGAACAGATCAGAACCACGCAGCCGCGGAGGCCCGGATCTTGACTTTTAATACGCGGCTCGTAAATGGACGCGGCAGCAACTTTATATGCTTTTCCATTTCATTAGGCCGCACACCGGAGCTGAAGTGAGCCATCTTCACTCTCTCTAGGAAGGACCAGCCGAGGCGGCGGCCTTAAGCATCTACATCAAACACAAAAATACACATGCATCAAAAATGATTTAAACCTCACCTGAAATAAGGCTAGCGGATGCATTTTAACACATTAATGGGGTTTACGGCACTGGATCAAAGTGATTGCGTAGTCTGATTTTTTCATTTTATTTATTTAGCCTTATTTAACCAGGTTAGTCCCATTGAGATCGGGGGTCTCTTTTACAAGGGAGACCTGGCCAAGATAGCAGCAATACAATTACAGAATTAAAAGATAAAAAAACAAACCAATAAATGAATTACATAGAGACATAATTAATTAAAACACTTGCATACACACAGTCTGAACTCCACTGTTTTCATCAGAGCTTTAAATTCAGTGACAGGTATGAGGTTTGGTAAATGCAGTTCAGATTGAAGTTTATTCCAAGCATCTGGTGCTGAAAACCTAAAAGCTTCTTCCCAAATTCCGTTCTTATTTTGAAACAACCAAATGCAAAATGTCCAATGAGCAGAGATTGTAACCTCCTTGTTTCCATGTTAAAAGAGAAGATAAATAAGAAGGAATTTTACCCAGAATGGCTTTATAAATGAACATATACCAGTGACTGAGGCGTCGAGCAGCTAACGTTGACCAGTTTACTTTAGTGTAGATTAGACAGTGATGGGGGAGAGAACCACGGTTGGTTATAAATCTCATGCGGCATGATACACACAATCCAACGTGCGAAGCCAATGAACAGATGCATCATATACAGCACGTTTCCGTAGTCAATTACAGGTAAAAAGGTATCAACGACATCTTTATGTGACACTGCCTCTGTGTGAAGTCTCAACCGGACCAAAGATGTTGAAATGAAGAGGACGAATAAAGTTTCCCGGTTTCAAACGTACCCGTCCACCTCTCTCATCACAGACGGCACTGAATGAGACGCAACGGGGCTTTAGGTTAACTCATATCCGAATATGTCGGTTCTCCGACCGTCCGTTGGTTCTGCTACTTGGAAGTCGAATCCCAACGAACCAGACCGAGGAAACGAGCTGGGCTACGATTGATCCCTGTAGAAAAGGATCAATTAATCCTTTAGATCAGCTCTGGACTTTACGGTCAAACATCCTGCAAAGGAAAATCTGGAGTAAATATCAAATGGTCTTAATAGAAAATCACTTTTCAGCACTTTTTCAAAGCTTTGGCTCCTTATTGTAAATTAAATAACCTGATGAATGAGACAACTTTTTTTTTTTGTGTAAGTTCTGCTTTCACTGAGCGGTTTTCTTTCCATTGTCCACGTTGACTCCTTTATTTGCCATTGAGAGCGAGCTCTTACACTAAGAGTTGACTGGACTCGCCAACAAATTTAATACATAGTTTTGGTGGATGAATCAAAAGTTATAATAACAGAGTTTGTATATGAAAATGAACGTTGAACAAGCGGCGGACAAAAGCCGAGGCAATCCAAATGAAATAAAGCTTCTCGTCCACCAGTGAATCATTAATATTGATTAAAAGATCGCTCGTCTGGTTTCAGGGGTTAGTTTGGTGTTAAATACTGACGTCTGACATCTCAAGCTGCTCCAGTCCAATAAAACACACTTTAAGATGATAATCTTCAGCTTTTCTTAACAGCCCCCCCAGTTTTACTGATCTTCCCCATTGTTATATGCCGTGTTATTTAATTTTGTTCCAATTTACGCAGAATTACAGCTGCTTGTAACAAAAGGAGTCGACAAAACTTGAGAAAGACGAGGCAGTTTTGCCTTGAAAAGCACAACCACGGAGAAACTGTATGACATTAGCCCATTGATTCTTGTCAACTTTGCAGCTTCTGAAGAATTTGTTCATAACTTAGCAAAGAATAAAGGTATTTTTAAGTTCCTGCAGAGTTGCACCTGCAGAAGTGTGGAAACAGTAGTGATATCACTTTTATTTTATTACTGTGGAAATGTGCACACTCCGATTGGCCCATAATAAAACGGATAAGACATATAACACATGTGTAAACACACAAACGGGACCAAAACCAGGACCAGGACCAGGACTGATAAGAGCCACAACTACATGTGAAACAAAAGGACGACCTGCAGGGCACAGACGAGGCCGGAAGTTTCCTACAACAATAAAAGCGAGAGCGTTGCGTGTGCTGCACCGACATTTCTTAGTTCCTGGTGATGGTTCACCTCCCAACCAGAAGACGTCATTTTGAACTGATAAAACCTTTTAAATGGGAGGTGAAAGTGAAGGAAGTCCGGTCGTCATTGTTTATCGATTGCAAATTTAAGAAAAAAACAGAAGAAGAAGCAAAGGAACGCTTAAATATAAATATGCCAGATTTAGCCGAGGGCTAGTTTTCATCTGTTGTTCTGCAGATATAACAAAGGCTCCCTGGAATGAGCCAAGAAACAAGCAGGAGATGAGAGGAAAACAATTATACACCAATCTAAGAATATGCTAACAATTTTACTGTTTTAATTGAGACTCACAAATGTAAACCTTTGATAGGGACCACAGCAGTTAATGTCAAGATAAAAGTTCTGACTCTCGTGATTCGCTTGAACCACTTTCAGTTGTACGGAAATATGGTGGCAAGAAGAAGATCTGGCCACACAAACAATCCTCTCTTTACACTTTCTGTACACTTAGATGGTTATAATCCCCTCAACTGGTCTGGAAGGAGTAGAAGGACGTGTTTCAGTCTTTCAGACTCTTGAAAGAGACATTTATTTTGACCAACATTATTTGCTATTTTTCTGTCAGCACGACCCACAAACCTCCTTCAACACACGTCGTTTATGCTCCTGATCGTCTGCTGATCCACCCGATCGATTGATCCGACTTTAACATAAACGCATATTTTTATTTAATTTTAAAACCAATTAATTTGATGGTTAAACATGCAACGAGGAGGACGAGGCCCAACACACACACACACACACACACACACACACACACACGGCTTCCTCAGCTCTGTAACTTTACACACCGCAGCGCAGCTCGCACCGCTGCATTTCGGCCATTTTGAGCTTGTTGTGGCGAACATGTTTTTTGTGCGTGTGTGTGTGTGTGTGTGTGCATGTGTGTGTGTGTGTATATGTGTGCTTTTGCTCACAGTGTCTGTGTGTGGAAGCGTGTTGGTGCAGAGAGAATGGACCCCTTATCCAATTTGTACTGGTCAGAAGTGTGAAATGGTGGTAGGTCAGTCAGCCAGCCAGTGTGTGTGTGTGTGTGTGTGTGTGTGTGTGTGTGTGTGTGTGTGTGTGTGTGTGTGTGTGTGTGTGTGTGTGTGTGTGTGTGTGTGTGTTTGTGCACATGCATGTGTGTGTGTGAGACCACGGTGGTCCAGCTTCCTTTCATCTGCTGCAAAGAAAGATCAGTTTGCAATAAAACAGACACGAAATGAAAGACTCGACTGTTGTGCAAATGATGACACGTATATGTCGGTGAACGTGTGACGACGTCACGCTGACATCCCCGTCGTGTGTTGCTGCACACACACAAACACACACTGTACCCTGAAGAAACACACATGTTTTTTCTCTTTTTTTTTTACATTAAATTGCCCGTTATTGTGCCGTCTTCCCCCCTGAAGAGCAGATCCATACGATGACACACACATGTTCTTCGTGTCGTGGTTTTTCAGCTTCATCTTACTTCCATGATTATTTCAGTGCTTTTATCTGTCAACGTCGTTAGGCTGCGAATGATTCAGGGAACTCCTCCACTTCAGTCTTACCTGAGAAAAAAAGAAGAAGAAGTAAAGTAGTGGAGGAAAACCGCCGCTTGCTTTTAAAGCCCGGTACAAAGCAGCCTTGATGCAGCGTAAGCTATAATCTTTTGTTGTTTTCCAGAAGATCCTCCGACGGCCGAGTCAAATATAATACATATAATATGGCCTTTCAAATAAATAAATAACAGCAGAGTGAAGCTCGAACATTTCAGAGGGGGCCGCTTCTGAAACATTAATGTCGGAGAAAATCACTGCTGATCAAACGTCTGGTCAAGCTGGTAAAAAGTCGTCCGCAGCCGAGCTCGTGTGTGTTGCAGCGTCGCGTTCGCGTCGACGTGTCATTTGGTGAGTGAACATAAGTGGGTCCGGGGCGGTCTGTTGATGGAAAGAGTGTAAAAATAGAGAGATAACAGCCACTCTGGAGCGAACGAGTGGAGGAAGAGGTCAGAACCGAGCAGCCTTGAGCAGCGATTCCTCGCTCCGTCCGTCTCGTCGTCTCTCCTCCTCTCCTCCTCTCCGTCTGATCGCCTCTGCGGTCGGTGTGGCAACTTGTTCGGGGGTTTAAGTGCAGGGCAGCCAGATTCCAGATCCACATTTTTAAAGCATCAATTGAGCTGGTTTTATTGGTCCTCGTGTGTCGTCCTGCAGCCCGGCGGCGCCGTCTTGTAGGACCGATCCTCCAGGTTCTGTTCGGGGTTCAACACAATGCTTGACGGCTTCTGAAAATGTAATTAAAGCAGGAGGAGAAGTGTTTTATATTAAAAAATAAATAAAAAGGTTTCTCAACATAAAGAAGAGATTAGGCCTGGATACTCTCACGTACTTCCTGTCATCTCTTCAGAATCAGAATCAGGTTTTTAGGAATTTGACTCGGTTATTTTCGCTCACTGTACAGTAAATAGGCAAATGACAGCTTTTATTAACATTTATACAATTGAAAGGTGCATTGTTACAGAATATGACTGAGATTGTTATGATCATTATTATTATTATTATTGTACAATGGTTGATTACTCTGAGACTGGTTCATCAGAGCAACAGCTTAGGGGAAGAAACTGACTTAAATGACTAGAAAAAAACGGGGATAACCCCGCTTTACTTAAGACTAATAATCTAATATCAATTGCAAGCTTCACATACGGGTCAGTATTTTATTATTTGACTTAATTGAATGATTTAATGATTCGTATCCTCTGAAAACCTGGAGAAGTTGTCAGAAACGGGGGCACTTCCTGCCTCCGTCCCCCGCGTCCACATCCCATCTCGTTCCTAATTTCAGGATCTGCCCGGAGCGTCCTGATCCCCCCGCCGGGGCCGAGGACAGTCACGCTCCCAGATTAGGGATTTGGGATGCAGCTGCGGCCGGGGGATTGTGCCCGGCCAGCGTGTTTATGTCCCTCTTCATGTGAGCATATCCACTCGGCTCTCGGGGAAACGTGTTTGACCTCTGCGCGTTTGGGCTGGAACGCCTTCTGCTCTGGATTTTCTTTCGGGTTTCTCCGGCGTCGGAAGTCACGCGTGGGTACATAAAAGCCTTGGAAATGAAAGGGAGAAGAGAAGGGAGGCCGGTGCGAGGTGGGGGCTGCAGGCAGCCATCGGCGGCCCTTGCGAAGGGGCCTCCGCCTGCACGGGTCTGGCTACCCCCTCTGAGGGGCCCCGATCGATACCAACTCAGAGCAATAAAGCTTTCCCCCTGTCATCTCCACAGAATACAAAGCAGAGCGGGGAGGGAGGCGTGGGGGGGGCTGGGTGAGGAGGTAGCGAGGGATGAGGGTGGGGGGGGGGCTGTTCCGCTAGCCACACCAATTTCCTAACCTCCCTTTTACCTCCGTCTTCTTTCTCTCTCCAGTTTCCAACCCTAAACCTCCTCAACCCTTCTTCTTCTTCTTCTTCTTCTTCTCTGTCTCCCTCATTTCAGCCGACAGGCTTTGCTTGTATTTTATAATTAATGTTGTTTGAATAAATACGCTTAATAATTCATCCTTGTTATTTAAGGGGGAGATTGACGGATTGACTGGGAGAAAGTGAGAGAGGGAGAGAGAGAGGGACGGAGCAAAGATCACATCCGTGGAAAAGGACAGAGAGGGAGGAAGTGAATGCAGCACTCTGTGAAGAGACGGAGGGATGGAGGGATGGAGGGATGGAGGGATGGGGGGGTGCTTCCAACGGAGAATGGGGATGGGGTGATGGCCACGGACGATGGGGGAAGGGAGTGGAGGTATCACTCCGAGGGATGGAGAGATCCTGGGTGTGAGGGAGGACGGGGGGATATTTAACAGGACAGGAAAGGAGAGGACAGGAAGGGGGAAAGAGGTCAAATAAGTGCTCTGTTTAATTGGGAGCCAATTTAAGTCGGGGGCCAATCGATAAAGCTGTAAACCCGGCCGTCTAATGGCTGGCAGCGACGCGCGGTAGATCAGCCGGCGTCCGAGGACGGCTTCGTTTTCCTCTTCAGAGCGACTCGTCAAACCCGAGCAGGAAAGAAAAGAGATCCTGAATCAGAAACGGAGAGATCTGCTGTTCATCACGGTGACACAAGAAACGAGGAGGGCTTCTGCAGGGTTTTACGGGGATTTATTCTTTCAGACGCCGTCCCGGGATTTTCAGCCTGGGTCCAAACGGCCCGACCGTAAATATCCCCGCGGTCACATGACGGCCTCGTAACTCCAAACGGAGGGATGGTATGATCTCACATCCGTGTGGAGGAAAACTCTCATCCGACTTGTGGGATCCTTTCAGCCGGTCAAGCTCCTCACGCACTCGTTTAATAACTTGATTTTCTGCTGTTAAACTCTAAAATTAAGGCCAAGTAGGTTTTGATACTTCAAACAGGTTTAAATAAATGTCCAAAGCATCTTTATGTCTAATCCAATGACGGATCATTTCAGCTGTAATCGATGTGGCGGTCAAGCTGGAGGTCAAGCTCCTCACGAACTCGCCTTAATAACTTTATTTTGATTTTCTGCTGAAATTAAAGCAAAAATATTGTGATATTTCAAACAGATTTAAAGAAATGTCCAAAGCATTTTTCTCAAATCCGATGACGGATTCTTTCAGCCGTCATCGGTGTGGCGGTCAAGCTGCAGGAGGTCAAGTTCCTCGCGCACTCGTTTTAATAACTTTATTTTGATTTTCTGCTGATAAACACTGAAATTAAAGCAAATATGTTTTAATACTTCAAACAGATAAATAAATGTCCAAAGCATCTTTGCTCGAATCCGATGACGGATCCTCGTCTTAATAACTTTATTTTGATTTTCTGCTGAAATTAAGGCAAAAATATGGTGATATTTCAAACGGATTTAAAGAAATTTCCAAAGCATCTTTTCTCATATCTAACGTCCTCATGAGGCAGGACTTCACACCTTCTTTTTATTTGATTTCAGGAGGAATTATAATAATTATATCCATAGATTTTCTTTAGGAATCAAACCCTGAAGGCAGCTCGGCGTCTCCATCAACAGCTTTTCCTTCCCCGTCTCATTTTTTTGGGGACATCTTTCTGTCATTTCATTTTGTCATTTACTCCCTTTCACACCATCTTCCCCCTCCCTCCTCGTCCGGGGGGGGCTCCAGGCGAACCATCAAGGTGAGGCTGTGTGTCTTTGTTAGTCCGATTGTCACCACCTTTCTCCTTGCCTCTATTTCCTGTGAGGATCCTCGGCTCACTCCGTTCTTTTTTTCACCTCCATTTCATTCATTTTCCCCCACTTTTTTATGTCTAATTACGTTTCTATTTTTCCTTTTTTCCTCTCCTGTGTGTTTAATATCGGTCTGTTTTTGTTTTTTGGTTGTTCATTTATTTCCTCCCCACCTCCGCTTTGCGCCAGCATCCCTCCACTTATCCTTTCACTCACTCCTCTTTTTTATATCCATGCTGCCCTCTCCGGTTTTTCTTCCTCTAATTCTCTCGTCGGCAGGCCTCATTATTTCTCCCACCTTCAACCATCATCCCCAGATTCCATTTTCTTTGCTCGCTTGTTTATCCTGTTATTTTTTGATCTTCTTCCCTCATTGTTTTCTGCACCTTCGTCTCGCGAGTCTTCTCCACCGTCCCATCGCCATCATCGCCTCTGTTCTCTCCACCACCCCCCGCAATTCTCTGCCCCTTCGCTCCCCTCATTTTCTCCCTTTAAAACCCCCTCTGCTACATCTCTTTTTCCTCTATTATCCTCCAAATTCCCAACATTTTCAGCTCCCGCTCATTGCCTTCATCCCCCCTCCCTGTTCATTTGTTTCCATCCCAACACGCCTCCATCTTCACTCCCCCACGCAGGGATTCTGGAAAAGGAAGTAACATGCAGTGGCCATTTCCTCCTTTCCCCCTTGTCCACCTTCCCTTCGTTTCTCTGTTTTCATCCCTCCATCCCTGTGTTGTGCTCCTTGGGGAGGGCAGTAATAATGGTGGAGGAAGGAGAGAAGGAGGGCGATGCGATTATTGTCTTGTCGGGAGTCAGAGGGATCGATCGGCGCAGAAATATGTGGTGCGAGAAAGAGGTACTGTATCGGATATAATAAACACTCTGGAGACATATTGGGAAAGCGCTCGGCCCCGGTTCACCTGCACGCACGTGCACGGATGCAGCACTTCTCCAGTTGTGCATAAACTTAAAGCAACGCCCACCTGAATCCACCCCGGATCGAGGTGGATGCAGGTATCCGGTGGATGCATATCCCGGGGAGGTGCAGGGAGTCGATATTCATGTATAAAAAGCGTCCTCAACTCCTCAGCAAGAGTCTTCCAGATACGCATTAGCAAGCCCTGAGTGGGAGTCCTGAAGTGAAATTTTCGGATGTGATAGTCATATAGATCCTGAATATATTAGGCTTTTAGAGAATGGTGTAAAAGGCTGCTTTGTCTGAGGACAAACTCGCGTAAACCAGTGTTTCGTCATCTTTTTTGACAACCTTTCTTTTTAAAATCCTTCAGCAAATTCACTCATCATGATGTTATTTTGAATAAATGTGAGATTTTGCTTTATTGTTTTACCCTTTTCTGGTCTGACGGTGAACATCACCTGGAAAAAATAATAAAATAAAGATCGTTGAACGCTGAGGCGAGGAGACCAGCGCAGACATCAGCATGCAGCACTTAGCTCGCCTCACACGGACAGCTACAGGCAGGGAAACATGTTTATTCTTAATGATTAACGCTCTCACAGGTACACACCAAACACGTGAGCAGCAGCTCGCATAGACACCGGCGTGGACGCACACACACACACCTACACACACACACACTGATCTTTCATTGCTGTTGCCTGGCAACGGGGCTGTGTGTCCTGCGTTAGCAGAGTCCAGCGGCGCCCTGACCGCCGAGGCTGACCACTGCTGGAGGAGGAGGGAGGAGGAGGGATGGACAGACACAGTTTGAAACAAAAAAAAGTCAAAGAGCCGGAGAGGGAGACTCAAACTCTACTTTTAACGATGCAAACGTTTCCCCGAGACAGAAATAATGCAGTTTTTCGGCCAAATGGCAGAAAATACGTCAAAGTACGGAGACACAGAAGGCCCTGAGTCGGAGAAACACAGACGAATACCAGAAGAATAGCAGAAGACCAGAAGAAGACTGGAAGAAAACCAGAAAGGTACCAGAAGAAGACCAGAATGAGACCAGAAGGAGACCAGAAGGAGACCAGAAGGAGACCAGAAGGAGACCAGAAGGAGACCAGAAGGAGACCAGAAGGAGACCAGAAGGAGACCAGAATGAGACCAGAATGAGACCGGAAGAAAACCGGAAAAGTACCAGAAGAAGACCGGAAGAGGAAAATATCACATAAAATAAGACAGATGAGTGAAGATCAGTTTAATTTTGTGCGCAGCTTCTAAATGAAACACATCTACTGTGTACTACAGAAAGCTGATTGTCTCATTTAAAAGCTTGAGGGTTTGATTGATAACTAATTAACTAACTTGCATGATATATATATATATATATATATATATATATATATATATATATATATATATATATATATATATATATATATATATATATATATATATATATATATATATATATATATATATATTAGGGCTGTTCGATTTTGCCCAAAAATAAAATCCCGATTTTTTTTCTCTCAAAATCCGATTTTCGATTACGATTACGATTATTTTGTGAATTGACAAAAGGCAAAGAAATGATTTCAAATATGCTGTTTTTTTATTGAACATTTGCCCCAAAATGAATGAATAAAGTGCAAAACTCTGTAAAATTTTAGTTTTACAGTTTTATCTTTGAAAAAAAAATCAGCAAATCAGCACTTGCAAACATACAGTAAGTTATATTTCCAATTAAAAAAAAAAAAATAAAATTAAAAAAAAAAAAGTGAAAAATCGATTTTACGAGTTTCACGTTTTAACATCGTTCTAATTACATAATCGCGATTACGATTTAAAATCGATTAATCGAACAGCCCTAATATATATATATATATATATATATATATATATAATATGTTTTTTTTTACCTGGAGATTCTGAACCTGCCGTTGCTCCCTGCGACGGACCGGTGACCCGTCCAGGATGTCCTCCAGCATGGAGACAGCTGGACGGGCTCCAGCAGACCCCGGGCAGGAGAAGGTTAGATGATGGAGGGATGAAACGGTGACGAGCTTCCTGCTCTAGTCAGAAAACACATCCTCAAGATATTATTCTGTTTCAGGAGGGTCAAACTCTCAGTCTGCATCAAGCCAACAAAAGCTACATATGGATTGTTGAATCTATGCATTATTAAAACCTTGAAGAAGAACCTTTTTCTTTTTCTTCTTTTAACTCTATCATCTTCGAAAATCTGAACCTCGGATTCGGGTTTTTGGTCGATTGGAGATCACTTAAAGATTTGAAATCTGTTCACCAGTGAAACTCTCAGGACTGTGTACAGACGTGATGTTGAGAGCATGTCCACCGGGGGAAAAGCAGAATACTGTGTGGCTTCAGGAAAGCCCTCATCGGGAGGATAATCACCAACAAAATGCTTCATTTTGCCAGGAAGCGCAGTGATTGGAGCGGAGAGCGAAGGAAGAGGCTGATGTGGTCTGATTAGTCCAGTTATACCCGGGTCCAGACTGATGGCTGCATCAGAGCGGAGGTCGCCTCAGTTCGGCAGGTTTAGCTTTTAATGCGCCCAGAAATGAGGTGAGCCGAGTACCTGACTGTACTGACTGACCAGGAGGTTTCTGGGGGCATATTAAAAGATATTATGGCCTGGATTTAAAGAAAAGGAGTGGTTCAGGGAGCAGGAGGCATCTGCACACGTGGATTTGCCACCAAAGTCCAGTCCGACTCTCTCATCATCTTTCATCTCGAATACAAACGCTTGGAGAAAGTTAATGCAGCTCTGCACAGACGGAGAGGGGGGGGTTATTGAAATGATGCAACAGCAAAGGTGCCAGAATCAAAGCTTAAAGTGGTCCAATGAAATATTAACGACTCTGTTTCGGCCCGGCAGCCTTAACTAGTTGTGATTTCACAGACCTGCATGAGAACAGACAGATGTTTGCTCTCACAATAACCAGCAGAGCAAGTGCCAGGACCTTTAAAGTCACCTCTTCTTCTTCTTTTTCATTTTTTTTGGCATCACCGGCGAGTTTAAGAGGATAAAACAAACCAAGTTTTGCCTGAATGTTGAATTCAGATCATTAAAAACAAGATACTCCCAACTAGGGTTGCCAACCGTCCCTTGAAAAACGGAATCGTCCCGTATTTATAAACTAAAGTACGCATCCCGTATGGAGCTGAAAAGGGATGCACTTTGTCCCTTATTACTGTGAGAGTCAAAAATAGTCATAAAATTCCACTTGAAAATGGCATTGAGCCGTAGTGTTCATAAGTTATTTTTCCTGTTTTACTACAACTGTAGCCTACAGTCATGGCGTTTGAGGCACAAATATGTTACAAGTTTTCTACAGACTTTCTGTTTGCACTTTTGTTATTGCACTAAAAATGTGCACTATTACAGAATGGATGTTCTGCTTTCTTTCTATTGTTTTATATTCATTTATACAATTTTAATTTAAGCAGGACAGGTTACTACGGAAGAGTATTGGGGGAAGGGGAAGAGGGGAAGATTTCTTTTTTACTGTGCACTTCGAGAAAAAAGTCGAAATGTCGAGAAAAAAGTCGAAATTTTGAGATTAATGTTGAAATACAATTTTAAGAATAAGGTCGAAATTTTGTGAATAAATTCGAAATTTCGCCTTTTTTCTCAACATATCAACTTTATTTACGAAATACTGATCTTTTTTCTCGACATTTCAACTTTTTTCTCGCAGTTGCATAATGAAAAAAAAATCTTCCTCTAAAATATTATTTTTATTTTTCCTCCTGCTTGGCCCTAATACTCTTCCGTAGGTTTCTGATTAAGAAAGATACTTATTTTATTCAGTTCATTTTGTTATTTTGCATTAAAGTGAATTGCTGGATAATAATTTGTTTTCCAGAAAATTTCCTCAAAATTAGCTGGGATAGGCTCCAGCAGACCCCCATGACCCTGCAAAGGATACAGCGGGTTATAGATAATGGATGGATGGAGGGAATTTGTTTTCCATGTGTTCATGGCATTCAAAAATATGCATCTAATTCAATTCAGGTTCGAGTCAAATAGTTAAAAAAAAAAATGGGGCAAAAAAAATCACCACGCCAGGAAGGGTGAAGGCAGATGAGGTGTCCCTTATTTATTTTACAGGGAGTTGGCAACCCTACTCGCAACGAGGACGACGGTCCGGGACGGGCGGTGATGTCAGAAGGGTACACATAATATACATATGTATAGTAATATACACATATATTAGTGTATTACTGCAGTGATTCTCAACTGGTGGGTCGTGGACTTGTCTTTAGTGGGTCGCGGGCCTTTTCTGCACGTAAAGGGAAAGCTCTCAGGTAAAGCTACGTATTTTGCAGGACAACACCAACTGAATCTGTTAATAAGGATGTTTTGGTTACTACGTCAGCTTTATGTCTTGATTCGGTCATTGAATAGCTTTACCAGTGCACTGCTTGTTATACTATATATTCAATCAATGGGTTGTCAGCTAAAGCTAAATATTTCTAAGCTTTTTTGGAACTACTTTTCAGTTAATGCACTTATTTATTTTGCATCAGTTCTGTACAATTTGAGGTTTAAACTTTTCATTGTTTAAGTTTTCATTATTAAGTTTTTCATGGGTCCCAAAGCCAGACCAGTTTAGAACCTGTGTATTACTGTATCCATGCAGGACCTGCATAGATACCTGCAGGAGATATCAACACATGTCCACATGTCCAGAGCCTCTCGGCTCTTCCACGCTGCAAACATCTCTGTGGCTGCAATTAAAGGGAGGAAAATGTGAAAATCTCTCTTTTCTTAGATGATGACCGAACCTCAACATGTTACCTTACTCGTCACCTTCCCTCGGAAAGAAAGGAGTCACCTGAAAGGAAAATCATTTTAATCAGAGTCCCTCTTTCATGAGAAATATTCTATAGAGGAGGGCTTTTTGGGGTCAAAGCCCAGCGTATTCATGCCCAGCCGAGCCGGCTGTTTTCACATCGTCATGTCCGGAGCTTCACAGATCCAGGCTTCTCCACGTATTGATCCGGTCTCAGTCCTGCCTCTAATGCCCTTCCTGATACAACCGTTCCCATTTGTCCAGTCTTCCACTATAGAACAACCTACAAGCCTTTGGTGTTTTTCTGTGTTCAGTGCATGAAAATCATCCGTTGTGATCATTATAAATGTTTTTTTTAAGTAAGCATTAGGAACAAGATTTAGCATAATCTAATAAATAAATATATTTTACTCGTAAGTCATATTTTAAAGGGTCTTATATTTGTTGATTTAAACATTTACAGCTGAAATACCTCAGTGTGAGGAGGTGGGGCCAGGTGTGCTGGGGGGCGGAGACAAAGAACGTGTCAGAGGGGTTTTATTCCTTTATTTATTTACATTTTAGAGCCACAGATTTATTTTAAAATTATTTATAACTAGTGGAGTCAAGAGATTTTTAATAGGTTTTTAATTTTTTATTCGCAACCCTGAATTGTGTCTGGTGACCCGTTTTTGTTGTTTAAATTTTTTAATTATCATTCTTATTATTTTCACGCTTTAAAGGGCCGAAGGTTTTATCAGCAAACACAGAAGTCACACGGATCAATAAACAAATATGGGAAACAATTGAAGCCTTTCTAGTCACAAGACTTTTTTTTCATCTCAAATTTGCAGTTTATCCATTTTATTTTTTTGCTTAAAAATAAATTCCAAGAAGAAAAAAAAATGTATTTTGTCTTTCAGTTTTGTTTTTATCGTCAGTTTTATGTTTTTCTTCTTCTTTTTTTTTTAATTCAACCTTTACTTAACCAGATGAGCCCCGATGGAAGCAAAAAATTTTTGGGAAACATCGTTGGATTTCATAGATTTAAATTGTTTTTATTTTTGTGTCCAAAACAAATTAACAGATAAAAGGGAGAAAAAACAGAGAGAAGATATTTCTTAAAGTTAAAATCTAAACAATCTTTGCATACTTTAGTCACCGTGGCAGATTTGCTCGTCGGTGCTGGGGGTGTTTGTGACAGGTGGAGAACGCAGGCTGTGTGTGTGTGTGTGTGTGTGTGTGTGTGTGTGTGTGTGTGTGTGTGTGTGTGTGTGTGTGTGTGTGTGTGTGTGTGTGTGTGTGAGGCCATGTGCCTGACCTTTGACATCCACGCGCCACACAGCACAACCCCCCCCCCACACACACACACACCCGGTCACCCACGCGCCGTCTGTCAGCGGCCCCTGACAGGCGTGACCAGGGCGGGGTGGGTGGGCAGCAGCGAGGGGGGGTAGGACCCCTCCGGCCACCACACACCCCCACGTCAGCGCCACAAGACAGATACATCACCTGCCGGTGGCCTCACGCACCCTCTCGGCTCCATCGGGGGGGTCCGTGGCAACCAGTCGGGCAACTTTATGAAACGGGACAATATTTGAGTGTGAAGCTGCAGAATAAAGCCAACCTGTCCAGTGATGTGTGCTGGGGGGGCATGGGGGGCATGTGGGAGGTTCTGCTGGCACACAGGAGCCGGGCGGAGGGGGCGGCGCTTAAAAGCCCCCATGGCCAGAGGGGTTCAGGGCAGTTAAGGCATTATGAAGGGGGGGAGGATGATAAAAGGAATATATTGGGTTCCTCTCGAAAGGATGAAGGAGCCTGAAATAGTAAAGTGTGTTTTAAAAAGAGAACGATGCATTTAACCCCCAAGTTTGGCTGATTTAATCTCCAAATCGTGTGTTGCTGAAGGTTTTTTTTTTTTTGTGTAATTTCTGTGATACCTGCACCAACACTAGAGGTACTTGACAACAATAATGAACATAGTCGTCATGGTAACGCCAGAAGTAAAAAAAAAAAAAAGGCTGTGAAATAGTTTTTGATGGAATCTATCGGCTCAAATCTGAAGCTTAATATATAAAATATTTGTTTCATTTGAAGTATTTTAATTCCAGCTTCGTCTCAGATTTGAGGGGGTGTTTATGTTTACGGAGACTTCACATTTATTCATCCTTTCTTCTATTATAGAAGACGCTTTTACGTGCAGCTTGAGACTTGTCTGGGACAGTGCTGCCACCACCTGGTTCAAGGGTGTAACTGCAGCCTCTTTAACCTGAAACCGTCACATTCAGCACATAAAGATATATGCTTTAAACTTCTACTAACTCTACGTGTGGAAGAGACGTGTAAACTGTGTCCATTTTAAATATTCTACCTCTTTTTATCATTTTAAATCTGTTATCTCTTTCCTTTTTCTCAGTTCTGATCTTTCTATCTTTACCTATAGATCTCTTTATATGCCTATTTTCTTTGTGCTGCTCATTGCTGAGCTGACACCACCTCCCTCCTAGCCTTCCCTCTCGTCTCCACA
Organism: Cololabis saira; assembly: GCF_033807715.1. Taxonomy (NCBI): domain Eukaryota; kingdom Metazoa; phylum Chordata; class Actinopteri; order Beloniformes; family Belonidae; genus Cololabis; species Cololabis saira. The sequence goes on along the minus strand of NC_084601.1, from coordinate 31,458,547 downwards.
CACCTTGAACCTCTCTCTGACCCCGATGATGGGATTACCACGCACACAGACACACGCTTTACATATCATTTCCTCCTTTTGCTATTCGCCTCTGCTGTGACATGTTCCACATTATACCATGCAGAAACATTCACTCTGCATGTTTCTTTACATGGCAGCGGGATGGAGGGTTTATGAGGTGTCTGATTATTTTCACTCATCTGCTCTCCTGTAAGACACGTGAACCTCGCACCAAAGACAGAATGTGTGCAGTAATCCCCTCCGGTTGAGGTGGCGCCACGCGCCAAATCCGCCGTTTATTGCAATAAAGTCCTGCGAGTGAGATGGAAATGAGCTTCAGAAGCAGAAGAAGTTTGGAGCAGAAGTGGTGAAGCTGGTGAGGAGGAGGCGCTTCATCCTGACTAATGTCTGGTGCCGGGTAAGCAGTTCTCAGACGTGGTTCCTCCTGGACCAATTACTGCTTCAGTCCCAGACGTGAACACGGACAGAACAGTGAGGGTTGTTAGGTCGCAAGGTTGATCTTTAATCCTTCTTCCAGCTTCGGACTCAATAAAGTTCACATACTCATTTCTGAATCAGTTTAACTGCTTGGATGTAAAGTTTGTCTTTCATTTTATCACATTATATTTAATGAAAATGGAAAAAGTATCCCATTAAAATGACATATGCATCATCCTCTTTCATGCACAGCATCTGCACGCCCACACGCAGGTATTTCTTAGAGATATTACCACACACTTTCTCCGAACTCTGCACCCTGACATTGATTTTGACCTGCCCGACAGTGAAACTGCACACACGCTCCGCAGCGATAATTCAGGATTCAGGTAGCTTTGACTCGTCCCTGTTTGTTACACACCTCCGTTTCTGCATGATGACACAGAAACAGGGCTTATGGGAGTAACTTATGACCTTTTTCTCTTCTTCTTTTTCATCTGACGTCCAAACGTCACTTCCCCAGTAACCCTGAATGACTTTTCAACATTTATTTTTTTACATTTACTGTCTGATCTATAGTCAATTGTGATTATTGAATAGTTTGTGTGTGTGTTTGTGTTTCCTTCAGATATCAAGATGTCCAAAGCATCAGGGGAGGAGAAGCCTGCAGCTGCCTACCCCGGGGACAGTTCAGGTGCTTTTATACAAACATTTTCATGAAGTGTTTCCCGGATGTCTTTCCTCAAGCAGACATTAAAATAAATGAATTTATTTCTGAGAGCAAAGATCTTTGTTGCGATTGTAGTTGTGCAACATTCATACAAGTACATTAATGTCTAATAAAGCGTTTCTATGTACCCCTGTCTTCCAGACTCTGACAGAAACAGCCCAGATGAGCAGGTTAGTAGAAATAAAGGTTTACCAAGAGGTTCATGGGATCCAGCCCTAATTATCATACTCCCACCGCCGTGTTTGACAACAGCAGTTGCTGTGATGCTCCTTCACAGTTTGTTGCAATAGTTACTCCTACCCTAACAGATGCTGAAAAATACCAAAACAACCAAAAATAACCAGCAGAAATATATTCCAGGGCAGGTGAGCCTCCAAAGCCACCAATCAAAACAATTACAGAGCGCTGCATTTCCTAAAAACAATGATTACATTTTTATGACAGCATACTATAAACTCAGCTCAACTCTCCATCCTCCAAATCTGAATGGTTGTCAATTAGCAGGTCCTCACAAGTATACATGATCGATTAAAGGCAACCATGGACAATCCAAGGCACTAAATCTCCGGCTTTTGGATGGATTGAAGAGACATGAAATAAGTTTGAGACTTTTCCTTAGTTTTTAGATTATTTCAGATAAAGTGAGGGGTACTGTGAATTTCAACGTGGATTTATTTGACTTTTTCTTTGCAAACACGTAAAACCTAATCAAGCTGGAGCCGCTCATCTCTGTGTGACGTTTGTTTCCTTAAAGGTTGGGTTGTGAAAAGGGCTCAAATTGAACACAGATGAACAGTTTCCTCTTGTCTTTGTGAACAAAAACACCGTCCAGAACACCAAACCTCCATGTTAGCGACCATGTCCCGTACAAACAGCCCTTTTCTGGAGTTTTTGTACACGTACAACATTAAAATCACCCCCGTTTGACCCAACGCCACTTTGATTCACATCATATTGGTCCCGTACATCCAATATTAGACGTGGGGTTGTTTTAACTCCTGGCTAAAGATATAGTTAAGTAAATATTACCTGTTAGTGCCATCAGTTCGTCTGAAAAGCTCTGCAGACTTGGACGTTTACTCTGATTCATGGAAGACCTGTTTTAGTCACAGGCTTCTGCTTAATCTGACTCTGTCATCACATGTTGATCCTTTAAATTTGTGCGATTTAGTTTCATTTTTACTTTAAACTCTCTGCAGGTCCAGACAATGAAAACCAGTCCCTACAGCCTCTCGCCCACGCCGGCCGGCAGCAAGGTGAGCCGTGTTTTTGCTTTTCACTTTCACAGAAGTTTCCTACTTTACAACACTTTGTCAACTCTACATGTTCAAGGACTAATAGCGTTTTATTTGCTGCATCCGAGCTTCAATCACACAGTCCACGCCTCCTTTACTGAGAAAAAGAAAAAGGCATGTGCCTGCGGTGACAGTGATCGGCAGACGTAAACAGCCCTCTGCAGCCGTGATGGATGGGTAATGACAGGGATGTTAGCAGGTAACGACGGCTGCGGGTCAGAGGTCAGGCCTTCTGGAGGAGTCGTAAAGAGCGGCCCATCCCTGTGCAAACGTTTTAGTCTGTAAAACAGCTGCAGCATTTCGGGAAACCTGTTCCTTGGTGAAAGTAGGTCAGAGTGGATCTTAAAGAACTTCTGAAGTGTGATAAAGCATCTTCATTTTCATGTATAAAAATGGCGACATTTTTGGAAGTTTGGTGCATTAAGCTGTCTGTGAATGTAAAGATTGAAATCGCAGGAAGGGGTTCTGCAGGCTCCCCATCAGGTCTGACATTGACTCTCTGTCAGTGATGTTCTGACTCTGACCGTGAGGTTATAAAACCCTCGGACGGAGGTGGAGCAACGGAAAACATGAACGCCGGTCCGGTTATCGGTGACGGACGACAGCCGCTGCAGACTCCGGCTCTGAGCTACGAGCGCGACGCGGAGACAGCTCATTAAATTACGGTGATACAAGTCCCAAGATGAATTTGTCTTGACTTTCAGGGAAAGAGCAAAGATAACTCAGAGATGACGCACACCAACGCCGCTCCTCCTGCGCCGCCTCCGCCTCCTCCTCCTCCTCCCTCCCAGCAGCAGCAGCAGCAGCAGCAGCAGCAGCAGCAGCAGCAGCAGCAGCAGCAGCAGCAGCAGCAGCAGCAGCAGCAGCAGCAGCAACACCATCACACGCAGCTGATGCTCGCTGGCAGTCAGCTGGCAGGGGTGAGAACATGCAAAAACATGCAAAAATGCTGATTGTTTAAAAAGTAATAATCACAAAAAACACACATTTTCTGACCTTTGGCAGCTCCAAACTCATGCCCTTCGTAAAAACCCCTCTGCAAAAACTCATGATCCTGGAAAGTAAAAAAAAAAGCCTTGTTTCAAGAAGACCAGAGGACTATTTATGACTGTTTTAAGTTTTTCTTGTCCCATTTGCAAAGATTTTGTTGCTTAAAATAAGAAAACTTCGACTAGATTTAAGGAACATTAGGCTTAATCCGAGAGGGGCTTTTTTTGCAGTGCGTGAAATGGGCCTGTTACCCGTCTTATTCATAACCATTACCACCAGTACAGAATGTACCTAACCAATCACAACGGGGCGAGGCAGACTTTATGCAATGACAAAAGAATTCTGGAAAATTTTTCTTCCCCCATTGGAAACGATTTTGTTGCTTAAAATAAGACAATTTTGACTAAATTTAAGGAACATTAGGCTTAATTCAGTTAATTAAGCATGAAATGGGCCTGTTACCCGTCTTATTCATAGCCATTTCCACCGGTACAGAACGTACCGAACCAATCACAGGCAGAGGCAGACTAGAAATACTAATAACGCCTCCAATCAACGAGTTTTCACAGCAGAACTAGTTGGGTTGAGTCACTTCAAGGATCCAGTTCAGCTTGTAACAGTTAATTAATGCAGAGCCAATTAGAAAATAAGGAAAAGGACAGAATGCACAAGACTTCTCTTCAATACGATACTGAGCGAGCGCCAGGTGACTGTGGAAAGACAGTAGGGGTTGAGAGGACGAGAAAGAGGAACAGATTGGGAAGAAGAAACGATAAATACATATTATAATAATAATAAAGGTTAATGACAATGACAATGATGTTGTGAATAAAGTTGAAGGCCTGCAGGTGCATCATGAAGAGACGCCTCGGGTCAAACTCCAGAGTTGAGTGTGTAGTCAGGCTTGAACAGAACAGAAATAACTGGGCGTGGATTGAAATGTGCCTCACAGAAAAGGGAAACATTTGCGTAACTGAACGTCTTCAGATTGCCCAGGACCAAATCAAACAGACTGAAAAATTATTTTATAACTCACGCCATCACCCAACTTAATTTAAAACTCAATAAATGAACAGCTGTGAACTCCACTCCCCACTCTCCACACTACATCCTCAGTCACCCCCCCCCATGGTATTTGTGTGTACTTTGTGTCCTGTGTCCTAGCTGTGTGAATGTGCTCTGTGTTTTTGTGCCTTTTATGTTTCTTGGTCTTACCCCCCCCCCCCCCCCCCTGTAAAGCGAATTTCCCCTCTGGGGGAAAATACAATGAAGTTGAGTTGAGTTGAGTTGAGCAGAGTACATCATTAGCTCCGGAGTGAGTTGTCTGATCTGTATGTTCTTCACGTCAAGTGGGTGGTTTTTCTCGCTTGTCCTGCTCTGGCTGCCGCGACCGTCTGCAGTTTCACCAACTCCTCTGCTCCGCGAAGCTCGGCTGACACTTCTCTCTTCTCTCATCCTCTCCGCTCGCCCCGCTCATGTCTCCTCCTCGCCCTTCTGCCATTCGGTTGTCGCCTGCCGCCCTCCTCTATGCCCGCTTACGCCTCGGTCTCATCCGTCTCTACCAGCTCGCCGCTCTCCTCCCGGCCCAGCAGCAGCTGCTGCTCCAACAGGCCCAGGCTCAGCTCCTGGCGGCGGCCGTCCAGCAGTCCAATGCCGCCCACGCCGTCCACGCGGCCCACGCCGCGGCGCAGCAGCAGGCCAACCAGCAGCAGCAGCAGCAGCAGAATGCATCACAATCCCAGCAGCAGCAGCAGCCGGTCAAGCAGGAGCAGGCGCCACAGCTGACGCTGTCGCAGCCGATCCAGCTTACCGCACAGGTCCTCACTTTTCTGCACGTTTTAATCATTCACATAATTTCAAAGGTAGCATTCTCTGTGCTGAAGTTTGTCGTTGTTGCAGGATATCCAGCAGCTGCTGCAGCTCCAGCAGCTGGTTCTGATGCCGGGTCATCACCTCCAGTCTCCCGCCCAGTTCCTCCTGCCTCAGCCAGCACAGGCCCAGCAGCCCCAGCAGGGTGAGCAGCCCGCCATCAGTTGGCACTGCACTTTTTATTTTTATTTTATTTTTTTATTTTTTTATTTCTATTTTTAATTTATTTATTTATTCATTTTATTTTTAATTTCTACTTTTGTTTTTATTTTTATCTTTATTTTTAATTTTTATTTTAATTAATTAATTTATCTATTTCTATTTTTAACTTTATTTCAATTTTATTTTTTTATTTCTGTTTTTGTTTTTACTTTATTTTTTATTTCTACTTTTGTTTAGATTTTTATCTTTTATTTTTAATTGTAATTTGATTTTATTTTATTTTTTTAATCTTTTTATCTTTATATGGGTGTTTGGTTTTTGGGGTGTTTTATTTGTATATGACGGTGCTGAGTGAGTGAGATGGAGATGTCAATTTCCCCGAGGGAACCTCCCAAAGGGATCAATAAAGTCGTCTGAATCTGAATAACAACCATCATTTATCAATAGCTGATGCAATCAAAAGAGGAAGGGATTAATTTAACCTTGTCCAGATGTGACGCTGATGTCTCTGGGCTCGGAGGCGTCTGGGTCAGTCGTAGTGTGGTCTGCTGAGTTAATACCGCCGGCCTCTCTTTGAGGAAATGGGCAGCGTTAATACAGAAAAGATACCCAGAGATTTTAAAAGCTGCCTTTACGACCACAGTATTTCCACAGACGTCCATTTACTACTGGCCTCCCTGCAGTCCTCACTTGTCCCCAGCAGAAAACGCTCCTGTACCGTTGGTTAAGGCTCGCTTCAAGGACTAAATAACGACTGAAATGCTTCATCGTGCTGAGCTGTCAAATGCTAAAATGTCTTTTAAGTCTCGTGAGAAGGAATGGCCATGTTACAAACCGGTAGAAGCTCTGATGTCCCAACATTTGTTGTGTCGTCTCTGCAGAGATATAAAAGTGTTGCTTTGTAAATGCGGTTTCAGAACCTCAATGTGCAGTTGTTGTTGCTGTTGTTTTTAATTTGCTTTTCCTTGGTCAGGTTTGCTCTCGACACCAAATCTGATCCAGCTACCTCAGCAGAGCGCAGGGGGACTGCTGACCAGCCCGCCTCGTATCGGACTCCAAGCACAGGTACAACCTCTTTTTGCGTGTTTTACATTTACAAGAGGAAAAAGAAAGAGTGGTAGGGCTATTTACCTCAACATGAGACGATTTTCTTCCCGTAAATCAAGTTAAAACTGGAACTTTGAGCTTTTTTTGATTTTTTTTTTCAGACTTTAGGTGTTATAAATACATCAAAAAGGTGAAATTTATAGCAAAAAGTGTCAACAATCATAATGGTTCTGGTCCGATGAGGTTTGGATCTTCTGTCCTCAGCAGTTATATTTGTGGCTCAGATTGGGAGGGTCACATGAAAGACCTTCATGTGACCTTTGTTGAAAAAGACAACCTTGTTTGCTTCGTCTGATCGCCACCTTCCAGATCTCGTTTCCTCTAAAATCACTTTAGTATTGTTTTTCCTTCAATACAAATTCCAGGATTATGGATTTATTTTAATTGTTGGGCCTCATTTGGTCAGAATATGACACACAGGTTTCCCACGCATCCTGGAAAACCTGGAAAATGGGAAAAAAAGGTCAAATGTCCTGGAAACGGTTACGTTTTCCTGGAAAAGCGCCCCCAGGCCTTGTTAGTGATCGTAAACGGGTTAAAAGTTCTTTGTATGTTCATCTGTTGTCACCTGATCAGGCAACATTCAGGCGCCATGGAGGAGAAGCGCTTCTGTGCTTCTTCTGCTCAGCGCGGTTCTCCGACCCAGAGCTTCCGGTTGACGATAGCTGGATTTAGAGACTTTTCAGACGCCATTAAGGACAAAACACTTAGAGACAAAACTAGTGGCTGAAAGTTGAAGAGTGTCGTTAGATGTGAGGTTTTTCTCTCCACAAGCTCCTCCCTCTCCCGTGTTGAGTGACAGGCAGAGGAGAGTAGTGATGTCCGGATCAATACTGACATATCAATACTTCCGATACCAGATCTATACGCTCTAAAATCGATTCTCAAACAATAATATGGCTACTTTTGATACTTCAGTCATTTGTGGTAATGTATATCATTATCAGGAATATGGTGGAAAGTAACTAAACTATTTTTGTCTAAATGACACGCTGCTGGTAGGAACTACTTTTTTTCATTTTCATTTCATTTTCATTTTTATAGTATTTCTTATTTTGGTTATTATTATCTTATTTATTTTAATGGTTTTATTATTTTACTTAAGATCTTTTTTAGTGATGGAAACACTTTTTTCAAACACTGTTTTTCCTGTTGTTGTAATATCTCAGCTGCTACCTCAGTATACTTAAGCTTAAAATAAATAGCTTAATAAGTGACTCTGATGTCTTGTATTCTTAGACTATCTAAAATACACCAATTTTTTTAGATTTATCAGGCACAATGTGTCAGTATCGAATCGGTATCGCCGATACCAGCCTGAATTTTACTCAATATCGGCTGGGAAAGGAAATGAATGGTATGAAACATCACTCGAGGAGAGCTGTAGTGGGCGTGTCCTTTACTGGATTGGCTGATTTCATCACAGGGGAGCTAATTACAGGTAACAGGTAATCTTCAGTGGGCTGCACTTTATCAAGTATCTCATACTTGTTTTATTGTCTGAAAATAGAAAGTTAGTGAAAAACAACTTTATGAATTCTGTAAAATACTGTGTTAAAAGATTAATGACTTTTCATGTAGAATTAACCTCATTAATTTCCAATAAAAGTCAACAGAGTGAATGCTCCCAGAGACCACAGGGAAGAGGAGCACCCTGAATTAATATTTCAGCTTAAAAAGTCCTGGAAAATAATTCCAGGGAACAAGTGGGAACCCTGACACAGTTTAGGCAAGGCAAGTTTATTTGTAGCACAATTCAACACGAGGTAATTCAAAGTGCTTTACATCAACATTAAAAGCGGAAAGACATAATTAGACAGTAAATAACAAATAAAATGAAATAAAATTATGAGAAAAGAGGTAAAATAATAAAAAGCACGAGTTGTTAAAACTTAGGGCAGTAGAGTACCGCAGGTACACATCTCATCCGCAGTTTTCAGAAAATATTTCATTTAAGAGTACGCTTAAATACCAAATAAATGAAATAAAATGTTAAGAAAAGAGGTAAAATAATAAAAAGCACGAGTTGTTAAAAATAAGGGCAGTAGAGTACCGCAGGTAAGTATTTAATTTCAGAGTACGCTTGAGTAAACAGTAATGTTTTTAGGCCTGATTTAAAGGATCTACAGTTGGAGCTAGGGCTGTTCGATTAATCGATTTTAAATCGTAATCGCGATTATGTAATTTGAACGATGTTAAAACGTGAAACTCGTAAAATCGATTTTTCACTTTTTTTATTTATCTTTTTTACCTTGTCTGCACACATATTAATGATTGATACCATATTAATGATTGATGGAAATACCTCTCAATACCTGCGACAAGTGCCCCATGGGAGAGGCTCTTTAGTGTAGGAGGGGGCGTTGTAACATGCCACCGGGCATCCCTCAAGCCAGATGCGGTAGACCGGCTCGTGTTCCTTGCAAAAAACTTGCAAATGTGAACAGCAAATGTAATGACTGACATTACACACCTCTACCTCCTTCATGGGTTGGATTATTATTTAGCATGCAAAGACCCAGTTTAGTTTAATTAGAAAATGTCTTGTTTTATTTAATTGGAAATATAACTTACTGTATGTTTGCAAGTGCTGATTTGCTGATTTTTTTTTCAAAGATAAAACTTTATATTTTATTATATTTTTTAAAACTTTTTTTCAACTTATTTTACAGAGTTTTGCACTTTATTCATTCATTTTTGGTTTAATAAGAGCAAAGTTTGCACTTAAAGCCCAATGGGGCAAATGTTCAATAAAAAAACTGCATATTTGAAATCATTTCTTTGCCTTTTGTCAATTCACAAAATAATCGTAATCGTAATCGAAAATCGGATTTTGAGAGAAAAAAATCGAGATTTTATTTTTGGGCAAAATCGAACAGCCCTAGTTGGAGCAGACCTCAGGTCTACAGGAAGTTTGTTCCACCGGTGAGGAGCAGAATAACTGAACGCTGCCTCACCTTGCTTGGTTCTGGTTCTTGGGAAACAACAAACCAGATCCAGATGAACCTCAGGGGTCTGGGAGCTTCATAGGGAACTAACAGATCAAACATGTATTTTGGCAGAGGGAGAAGAGCGCTGATGTCGGCGGCGGCGGCTCGATGGTTGCCAGCAGCGGCGCTGTGACGTCTGTGAGAGGCTCCTCTGCCTCCAGCAGCGCCATGGCCTCCTCGTTGACCTCTGGCCTGACCCCGGGCGGCGGCCAGGGACCCATGGGTGAGGAGCCCAGCGACCTGGAGGAGCTGGAGCAGTTCGCCCGCACCTTCAAGCAGCGACGCATCAAGCTGGGATTCACGCAGGTGAAGGGTAGTGGAGGCTAGTGTGTGCAGGTGGAGATACACCTGTGCGGTTAGTAATCCTGATCACCTGCCTCCTCCAGGGCGACGTGGGCGTGGCCATGGGGAAACTCTACGGCAACGACTTCAGCCAGACCACCATCTCCCGCTTCGAAGCTCTCAACCTGAGCTTCAAGAACATGTGCAAGCTGAAGCCGCTACTGGAGAAGTGGCTGAGCGACGCAGGTGAGCTGAAGGGGGGGGTAACACTTCCTAGTGTCACGTACAACCTCTACTGAGGTGAACACTTTAGTTCCTGCAGTGGTTCAACAGACTCAGCCAGACAAAAGAAATCCTTCTACTTCTCTTTGTTAGACGTGAAGTTGCTTTCGTCAACGAAAATTATGACTAAATATCGTTGTCAACGAACCTTTATCACCTGAGGAAAAGGAGACGAGACGCAACGAAAATGTTGTTGATGTGACGATAACGATGATTAAATATATAATGCAATATCCTAGAGAAATAAAAACCAAGACTAAAATGTAGATTACAAAATAAAAACTCTGCTAAAATGTGTCTTCATATTCGTTGACCGAAACGAGACGAAATGTTCTACCAAAGATCCTTAATCTCCATGTTTTCAGTAGTTTCCTCTGGTTTAGTTCTGCTGCTGGGTGACGTCACGTCACGTCCTCAATCCCAGTCGCTGCAGCGGGGAATCAGATCCAGAAGATGCAGCTGCAGAGTTAGAGGCTGATGCCGTTAACGCAGAGCTCCAGTTTCACGTCAATTAAAAACAAAGTTACATAGAGAAACGTGGGGATCTTCTCTGGGGCTGGGAGAAGAAGAAGATCCATCTTTGGATACACTTTCCTACATAGACGTGGAAAAGAAAATCCAATTTGTCATGGAAAAAGATGGGGAGAAATGCAGAAAAATAAATATGTTGTAAACTCAAATTAGAGTCTTTTCTGTATCTGGAATGAATGTCTTCTTGAGTTTATAAGGTAACAATAATATTATAATAATAAGATAATCTTGTTTAAATTGTAAAATGGGTTTGGCTAAATTCAATCTTTGACTAAAACTAGACTAAAATGGTCCTGGACGATTCTGACTAAAATTCTCAGACTTTTAGTCGACAGAAACTTGACACGACTAAAAGGAGAATGAACGTGACTAAAACTATTAAAAACTAAAATGATAGCTCGACCCAAAGACTAGACTAAGACTAAAATTGAGACAGGCTGCCAGAAACAACCCTAGTTAGACGTGAAGAGCTTTTACTGTAGTCGTGTTTCTGTGTGAAAGTAACTCGGCTGCAGCTATCGTATTTCCGCGACCATACGGCGCTCCGTGTGGAAAGGCGCACCCTCACTTTTGTGTGTCATTTCTGTATTTATAACACACATACGGCGCACCAAACGCAAAAAGGCGCCGTCTACACACACATATGGTGCGCCGCCTTACAACAACAAACACACACACAAGCATACAAGTTTGCGTATTTAAAAATAGAGCGGGAGCAAAACTTAGTTTGATTGTATTTTATTTAAGTTATAACATTAATCAAACCCATGGAAATCTTCATCCTCCGTTTCTGCATTAAACAGCTGCGCTAAATCCGCTGTGCCAGTCCCACTTTCCTCGCTGTCAGAGTCACTTTCCTTGCCGTGCGGCTCCTCGGAAATGCCGTCTTTTGCGAAAGCCCGAACAACAGTCCCAGCAGACACGTCAGTCCACGCATCTACAATCCATCAACAGTAAACGACGGAGCCCGCCGACTAAGCGGCCGACTGCACGGCCGCCCGGCGGGGGACGCGTCGGCTGCCGGTCGGTCGGGAGGTTCCTCGGGCCTTCGGGCCCGCCTCTGCAGCGCAGATCCCCCGGGAGCCGCGTCTCCTTCTCGGTAGCGAGCCCGAGTCTCCCCGTCCGCCCCAGGTGTCCCGCTACGGAGCCCGTCACCGGGCAATCACAGGCAATTCACGCGCCCCCCCTTCCCCCTTTAACTTCTCATGGTGGCCTCAATTACGTCCGCCTTACAATAATACAATGGGCGCATTGCGTCATTGGGTGCGCGGCACATTTTTTTAAACAAATAAGACGTATATATGCGCCTAAGGGTCACAAAAATACGGTAATTCTTGTAGTCGGACAAGAAAGTTTGAGGTTTTTAAATACCTGCGTGACTCACCTGTCAGATCTGACAGGTGAGTCACGCCTCCTTCTACCATCAAATGATACATTTTGTGATTGATGAAGGCGAAAGGAATCGCTGAAACATGTCAGGTATTTAAAAACTCAAAATCCAGTTGTTTCTATAAACATTTCTTGTCTGACAAAAAGATTTAGCAAATTAAAAAGTGAGTACGACATTTAAAAATGTAATGAATGTTATAATGTTGCATGAGTGACAAGTGCAGGTGTATTATAGCTACATGGAGAGAAAATTGACTCAAAACATTTGTGTGTGTGTATTATCCCGATTTGTGCTCGAAGTTACGAAACAGTTACAAAACGAAGTTACAAAACGATAATTACGAATTCAAAAAGCCTCCTACAAATCACCGGATACACACACACACAAAGCTACAGATATGCACAAATGGTTTTGAGACTCTTTTCTCCAAGAAGCCTCACAGATTTGTTCGTACATGGTGCATTTAAGGACTGGTGGAAACGTGGGACATCTGAGCTTTCATCTGAGTCAACCGTTATTTCCCTCGATACTTGCACCATGTACTGACGAATCTGTGAGGCTTCTTGGAGGCGTGAAAGAGTCTCAAAACCATATGTGTGTATCTGTAGCTTTGTGCGATAATTTGTGTGTGAAGGAGGGTTTTTGAATTAATAATGAACGTTTTGTCTGTAACTTTGACCAAGTTACGTACACAAAAATGATTTAAGACGATTCTTTTCTCCATATAGCTAAGATTGACTTCGGTGTAGGTGATTTTTGTGATGCATGGATGGATAAAATCACGTATGTAGTTATGTAACGTCCAGTCCTCCAACAAAAATCCTCAGGAAGTGCCACACAATCAATTTAGAGATTAAGATCCTTTGCTAACATAAGTGCAGCATCTTCACCAACAGACTCCAGGTAGCTCAAGGCTGAAGCAGGTTTGATTTTACCCGTCGGCCCCGGGTTTAAGTTACCTCACTACCTGAATGGAAAACCCAGATTTTCCATAATTTCGGGTTTAACTTAATCGGAGTTTACACAAAACCTGCTTTCTGAAGTCAGTCCCTGTGGTTTGAAGCAGTACGACTTCTGCTGCTCCACTACAAAAAGTGATCATGAAACCGATGCCTGAATCTACCACGTGTTGCACATCAGAATCTAGGTTCACTCAGCACCAACAGGTAAATACTCAGGAAGGAAATACAGAAGGAAACATGTCATCAGTCGAGATGCAGGTCCTTTTTTTAAGTACAGTAATCCCTCGCTATAACGTTCACCTTTCACATCTCGCTGCTTCACGGATTTGCATTGTTACAGTTCTCAGATATAATCGATGGTGGCATGTCAGTTCATAAGAATCTTTTTGCCCAGAAGAAAAAAGAGCGACAACTGCCCATAATTATGTTCTTCTCTCGAAACAACACACCTGCACTGCGGGCTTTAGAAGAAAAAGACGCTACAGAGCGGAGTAAAGTCAGGATGCAACGTTGAAATACGCACCAGTCACAATTTGTCTTAATCTACTTATTGTATGTTTTTTCATAATAATTTTTCATTTTCTCCCGTTCAAATCCAGTTAATCGGGTCGCAGTGGGGCGGTTCTGATCTCCGCAATTTGAAGCCTTGTATAATAATTGTAAAAAAAAAAAAAAAAAAGGTTGCTACTTCGTGGATTTCACTTATCACAGGTTCTTTTTTGAACATAACGCCCACGAAAAACGTGGGATTACTGTAGTTGGAAGAAAGTTTTCCAAATCAAACATTTTTAGCATTTATTTTGTCTTTGCGAATTAGTGGAGATGTAATTTGGATGCAAAGTTTGATCCTTTCTGCGAACATTTGTCTCTGCTCTGGTAGAAACGATGGCCGTGGACAGCATGCTGCCCAGCCCGTCCTCCCTCTCCTCCCCCATGATGGGCATCGAGGGGATGCCCGGCCGGCGCAGGAAGAAACGCACCAGCATCGAGACCAACGTACGGGTGGCTCTGGAGCGCAACTTCAGCATGGTAGGAGACGGATCCGCCTGCACACTGCACGACGACTAAGGATGGGAATCGAGAAACGGTTCTTGTTCACAACCGGTTCCCAGTGTTTCAATTCCTTGGAATCGTTTTGCATATCTTTCAAACGATTCCCTCTTTGATTCCAGTGAGCATGAATGACGTCATCACGCATGTTGCATGACGTGCGTAAGCCAGCAGTCGATAGTAGACATGGCGCCCAAGCGATGCAGACGTACAAAAGTATGGTTATATTTCAGTAAAAAAGAGGACAACAGGCTAACTTGCAATACTTGCAATACTTGCTAAGAGAATATTTCGTCAAAGTGAGGAAAAGTTACCAACATGCAAAAATATTTGCGCACACAGCAGCAATAACGATCAAGGAATGTTGCGTTTTCCAGTAGCATCAGCAACGTTAGCATGACCTTGGCTAATAATACTGCAGATAACTAATTAACTAATGAACACTCCCTATCATTAGGGCTGGGGATCGATTCAAATGTCAAGAATCGATTCGATTCCAATTCTTAAGATTCAGAATCGATTATCAAAATTTTATCCGATTTTATTCGATTCCGATATTGATTTGGGTTAGTGTTATTAAAAGTATTAAAAGTAAGTTTTTTGAGCTGTTGCATGAATGATATCACTGTAGTTATGCAACATATTACTACTAGTATTATATTGAGATTCAACAGCAAGTATTGGCAGCTAATGATGCTGTAAGGACCAATCAGCTCCCAGAATGCTGATAGAACTGCTTTCAGAAACATTGTGGGGCAGAATTACCAAACAGATCCAGGGCAGCAAAAAGAGTACGTATGAAATCGGTTTTATTTTTTCCCACATTCCGTTAAAATCTTTCCATTTTCGGTCTATTTCGGTTTTTAATTTTTGAGAATTTGGTTTTTAGCATTTTATGCAAATGTAACCACAAGACAGTATATAAAGTAATGAAATATAGACAATTTATACAATTATAACTGAAAACTAATGTTTTCATACCTTTAAACATATTTAAAGGCAAAAACATGGCACAAGTTATTCTCATGTCCAACAAAACATTCCTTTTTTGGGCATAAACAAAGAAAATACCAAAAGATGTAATGTAATGATGAAAAAAAAATCTATCTTTACACATACGAATCGATTTTTAGGAATTAATATGAGAATCAATTTAGAATCGGAAAATCGATTTTTTTCAACACAGGCCTACCTATCATATTAGCGCCATTTGCCTCATTGTTGTCCTTTTTTTGCAAATGGGAAGCGATAAGGGAATTGTTAAAGAACCGAATCGGTAAGCAGAATCGAAAATGGAATTGGAATCATAAAAATCGTATCAATTTCCCTCTCTAACGACGGCCGCTAAATGTTGAAAGTTTCCGCCGGGTCGTGGCGGCTGACCTTCAGCTTTCACGTTATCGATGCAATAAACATGCAAACAACTCCAACCGTCTAGCAGATATCAGATTCACCGGAGTCTCTTCCCCCTCAGAACCAGAAACCCACGTCGGAGGAGATCCTGCTGATGGCGGAGCAGCTCAACATGGAGAAGGAGGTGATCCGCGTCTGGTTCTGCAACCGCCGGCAGAAGGAGAAGCGCATCAACCCGTCCAGCAGCACCACCCCCCCCCTGCCCTCGCAGACGTCGCCCATCATGATGCAGAAAGCCCCCTGCTACAGCCCACACATGGTACGGCGCCGGTCCAGCACTTAATTGCGCGATGGTTCGGAGCTGACCTGATATTGGTTTAGGAATATCTCTCTTCTCTCCGTCTGCGTCCAGATATCGAGTCAGGGTCTGTCCCAGGTCACCAGCAGCCTCAGCACAACAGGTGAGCTGTAATTACTTTGCTTCTCAGCTGTGTTTTCCAGTCCAAAGGTTGGTCGGAGGGAAGATTAAACCGGTCCCGGCGTTATTTGGGAGAAACCGGTGTGTCTGTGTTTGCCGGAGCTTTTCTGCTCATTTGATGAAGCACAAAAGAAAATCATCACTTAAAAAGTGATTTCTGCCAGAGAAATAGAAAACAATGTGGGAGCGCGGCTCTCATCTGGAGCTGTTTACCTCTGCCAGCCATGACTCATCCTCCTGATTTATGGCGCCGGGCTGCAGTTTGATCCGTCGCAGGCGTCACAGGTGTGACGGATGACCTGACGGTTAACAAACAGCAGGGGATTTATGGGCTTCATGACCTGAAGCTTTCCAGCATCAAACTTCTCCCCAGTCTGAGACGGCTGGAAACCAGTGTTGATTTTGACAGCAAATTCTGATTTAGTCTTAAGCTGCGTCCGAAATTGCATACTTCCACCCTAATTAGTATACAAAAACACTATGTGAGATTTTTTAGTGCGTCCGAAACATTAGTACGTACACAATAGTATGTGCTATCCATACTCATTCCAGAGAAATGTATTAGTGTGGATTGATGGACACTAACTAAGCAGAAACTTCCCACAATGCAATGCAGCGTTGTTTGGTTGCTAAGTGCTGCGCAAATATGTATAATATTAAGTATAATAATATTATTATATAATATTAATATTATAATATTCATATGTAATAATATTATATAATGTCATCTTGTTTGGCCCAGGATAAACGGGAAAGAGCGGAGTGGTGCTGCTACTGCTGCTGTGACAGGAGTTGTTACCATGGTAACAACTCCCCCTCCCAACAGCAGGACGTGCCGTGTGGCTCTGAGTAGGACGTCCAAATTAATGCATACTACTGACATTTGCCATGTCAGTATGATGTGTGCCAAACTTAAGTATACTTTTTGAGTATATACTGTTTAGTATGGCATTTCGGACGCACCATTAGTCTTTTGAATAACACACCATTTAGTTTCAGTCATATTAGGTAGTAGGGATGAGAATCAAGAACCGGTTCTTGTTCAGAACTGGTGCCTGATGTTGGATTTCTTGGAATCATTTGCAAATTTTGCAAACGATTCCCTTATCGATTCCAGGGGGCACAAATGACGTCATCACGCACGTCGCGTAGCTTACATATTCTGTGTAGTTTACGTATGTTGCGTAGCAACATGCGTAAGCCAGCATTCAATAGTGAACGTGGCGCCCAAGCGATACAAATGCTCAAAAGTCTGGTTACATTTCAGTAATTTCATTCTTTCAAGCTTAAGTACAATATTCTTGAAATAGAAAACCACATAACTCTGAACTCACTGTCTTCTACTGTCTGTTACTCTGTGCAAAATCAAAAAGATTAAGAAAAATAAAGTGCAATTCTCAAATAAACACTATTGGTTGTAAAGCCATTGCACATAGTATCTAAAAACAGAAAATTCACTACTTTTAATGATTTTGGTTTTCGTCCTAGACCTAGCTTTTCTGTTGTTCATGAGATGATGCACTGCAAAACGTTAGCATGTTGCTAACGAGTGTCAGCTCAACTGAAATCAAGCAAAGCTGCGTAACTAAGACTGTGCAACTAAACACAACGTAAAAAACCTACAATATACATATATATATATATTTGTATTGTATTTTATTTTTTCACTTTTTTGTATTATTTTTTTAACATGCATGTTCGAAATAAATCTTCAGATCAAAATAAAAAAAAAAAAAAATCATTCAACGAAATGAACACTGCTGGAAGCGGCTCGGCGCCCGGACCGGCACCGCCAGCGTGTTTCAAACCGAGTCCCTCCATCATCACCTTCTTCATCTCCTCTTCTTCTCCCCGTCAGGCGCCAGTCTGTCGCCGTCGGCTTCCTGCCCCATGACTCCGGTCAGCGTGGCCGCCATCTCCTCTTCCGCGACTCCGCCTCCTCACAGCACAGCCAGCCCGGCCCCGCCCAGCATGGGGACGTCCGGGATCAACGCCGGGTGAGTGTCGGCGATGAGACCAGACCCTGGTGGCCTTGTGATGAGTCTCGCCCCAGATGTGATATTTCTGCAACCTGAGCAGCTGTCTTGAATCTTTAACACAAAATAAACTTTCCTGGCTTGCAGCCTCACGCAGGAAGTTGCTCTGTTGCAGCGCGGTACGTTCCCTACCGTGGAAATGGCTGTCAGGTTGGAAGGGGTACCAGGACCCTAAGCTTAAAGACTTTCCACCTATTATTCAAAGTAGATGGAAAGGGATATAGAGAGGGTGGGGGGGACTCGCCCGAAAGAGCAACAGGCTGGGATCGAACCTACTAGTACTATCAGGTCACATTTCTCTTCATTTCTGCCGGTAAAATTCAGAAATGTACGTAAACCTTTGTTTTAAAACACATCCAACCTTTGCAGCCTCGGGACTTTCTATTTGAAAATCTCCCTTTTCCACAAAAGTCCTGAAATACACACTGATCCTGGAGTTTCCTGGACTGAGCACGACTGATGTCTGTTAGTTTACAGGTTTCTTTTTTTGTTTTGTGGATCAAGTTGCTCGTTTGTGTAAAAAGTGCTTTTCTTCACACCGACTGTTCAAGCTCATGAGGTCTTAATGAAGCGTCAGTGACATGCTGCGATTAAAATACCAGGGAAAATAAAACGGCTCCGTCTTTAACCATGCCTCTACATCTCTGTTCATAGCGTCCAGTTTTAGGAGATGGAATCACCTCAAATCTCTTAAAACCTTTTGTTTCAACCTGTTCTGACTGTTTCTCCTTCTTTGGGGGGGTCAGGGGTGGGCAGCATTGGGAAAGAGCGCATCAGAGGAGCAGCCAGAGTTGCAGGTTTTGGAGATAAGACAGGTCAGATTGAGATGGTTTGGAAAAAGGGGGGATGTGAACTCGTCGGTAGGAGGATGATAAAGACCAGAGAGGAGCTTTCTGGATAGAAAGAGACAGAAAGAGGATGTGCAGGCCCGGATAGCAAGATATGAGTGAATCAATGTTGAAATACGGTCAGGCAGAAACTTTGAATCCCTGTTGAACCATGTCTGCGACAAACAGAATACAGTATGTTGATTTAACATTGATTAATTCAATTCAATTCAATTTTATTTATATAGCATCTATTACAATAGAAGTTGTATTAGGATCTTTCCAGAGACCCAGAACATGACCCCTGAGCAATTATTACATAAACATAACATAAACACTGGCGGGTAAAAACTCCCCTAGTGGGAGAAAAACCTAAAGCAATTAGAATTGGATGATTGATTGATGGTCGATCCACAATCAATTGTCGACTTTAACCAAAAATCAACCTTTTTGACCATAATTCAACATTGATTTATCCTCATTTGCTTTCTGGGGTTGGTTGATGTGAAGAAGATGAGGTTTAGAGGGAAGCTGAACCTCCAAAGAAAAGGTTGTTTACCTTTCGTTCTCTGTGGCTTTGGGCAACACTTGAAGTCGGGAAGTAAAGCTGCTCTTGATTATACGACACATTCTTGACAAAGTTTAGGTGACTTTTGCAGAAACGTGTTTCCTGTCCTACCAGTGGATCTGAACCGTGAGGCGCTTGTGGGAACAGATTTCACCACCAGGCATTAAAACATGTACTTCCAGCTCAGAATAGCTTTGAAAGCATGATTCAACCCCGTAAACGTGTCTCTGCGAGCGCGGATGTCTGTCTGTGTGTGAACTTGCGGTCTGTCCACCTTTCAGGAACACAATGATGGGAGTAAGCACAGCGATGAGCCAGGCCCTCATTGGCAGTAATCCCCTGGCCACCATGCAAGGTGTGTGTGCAGCTCGAGCATGCAGACCCTCAACCACCCCCCATCTCCCACCCCAGCCTCGTAGCTCTCTTCTTCCCATTTCACCCTTCATCCATTCTGTCCAAAATGAATTAGCTCAGATGACAGTAGCCGGCAGCCCCCCCCTCCTCAAAACTTTCTGAATCATTTGGTATGGTGAAAGATTCAATTTCATTCTCATACAATGGCCCCCGCTATTATCCCGGGCTGACAAGGGCCCTCATGGCGAAGCTTAGGAGGCCGAGTCGGCCGACACAATCCCCTCTCTCACAATATCAGCACCTGACAGCTAAAATAACCCGTTTGGACTCAAAACTCCCCCCTTTCTGAGTGAGATGATCTGCAGCCGCAGCATTTAGGCTTCAAAAGACAGCTTTGAATCTGCCTATAGCGGCGATCCGCAGCTCCGCCGAGCGCTGGTGAGGAGGATGCAGCCTGTTAGGGAAGCTGCAGCTCGGATGGAGACTTCCAGAAGTTGTCAGGTTCTGTTAGAGCCGAGTTTCAGCTGAGCGAGCGGTCGAGACGTTACCTCTGACAACTCGTCGTGTAAGAAATAACCCTCCTTACAGCATCGATTCTTCATTTGTCTGCTTATAACACTTCAACAGGAGCAGAAACCATTATTCCTGTTCCCCCGCTCACTTATCACGATGCTAATCATCTTCATACTTTACTGACTTCCATTCGTCTCCATTTTAACACCAAAATCCATCACTAACAAATGGAAACAAAAAGGTAAGTTGTAATGTTTTGTTAGAGCAGCTTTAGTTTTGTGGGAATGTTTTATAAACTTAATTAAATTCTGTTTAATTTTGCTGGAACCCGACCGACATTTCTCCCTCCAGGAGCTTGTAAGATGATGTTCAAGTTTATTTATAAAGCACTTTAAAAACAACAACAGTTGACCAAAGTGCTGGACAAGTAAAAGAAAAAGAAAACATAAAACACATAAATGAAATACAACAATCATGGTGAAGTGAGAAGTTAGCGAGTAAAAATGAGTTTTAAGATGAGATTTAAAAGCAGCCATAGAAGGATCCGGGCGTCTGTGCAGCGGCAGCTCGGTCCAGAGTTCGGATGATGGACACGTTATCCTCCTCTTCCCTCTGTTATCCTCTGAAACAGACTCAATTCTAGCATTTACTTCATTATTATTCTTTATATTTTAAAAACCTGCAACTTCTGAAGCACTTTACATGACGTTGTTTGTCTTTTGTTTTATTTAGGATCCCCATTAGCATTAGCAACAGCATTAGCTATTCTTCCTGGGGTTCCGACATACACACAACACACAAATTAACACTTAATATATAACAGACATACATTATACATGACAAACAAAACAATAATAGACACAACTCCCTTAGTCACAAACAAACAGAGGAGAACTAAATCCCCATCATTCTCAGACATAAATACATAGAAATGAAATCAAATAAAACACCTTCATAAGCAATACCTTCCTGAAATGACCTTATCTTAGAATTCTTGACCACTTTTCACCTTTATTGTGATAAGGTTTACACTACCTGTAATTCTATTCAAACTTCATTCTGTTCCTTCCAAATGTCAGATCATAATTCATTACATTTTAAAAGATATTGTTTCAACTAGGGTTGCCACCTTTCAGAAATAGAAATAAGGGACGCCCTGATTTCAGCAGCGCAGGAGCCAAAAAAAAAAGCCCCAAAACTTCTAAACTGAATAAAAATGTGTTTATTTTATATGAAAAAACTAAATGCTTTGATTTAAAGTTTAAAGTGCTTTAATAGCATTGAACGTGCATGACTGTACAGACAGACAACCATACTAGTAACTGAAATATCCTCCTATGCTACGTATGTCCACATCAGCCCAGATGTATAATATAGCCTACAGGTGAAGAATATGGTGTAAAAGTTAATTTATTTCAATAATTCAACTAGAATATGGTGTAAAAGTTAATTTATTTCAATAATTCAACTGGAATATGGTGTAAAAGTTAACTTATTTCAATAATTCAACTAGAATATGGTGTAAAAGTTAATTTATTTCAATAATTCAACTAGAATATGGTGTAAAAGTTAACTTATTTCAATAATTCAACTAGAATATGGTGTAAAAGTTAACTTATTTCAATAATTCAACTAGAATATGGTGTAAAAGTTAATTTATTTCAATAATTCAACTAGAATATGGTGTATAAGTAAATTTATTTCAATAATTCAACTAGAATATGGTGTAAAGGTTCATTTATTTCAATAATTCAACTAGAATATGGTGTAAAAGTTAATGAAAATACGGTACAAATCGTGTCACGTATTAGTTCAATACGGGACGCAACATTTTTTTTCTCAAATAAAGGACAATTCCGTATTTTACGGGACGGGTGGCAACCCTAGTTTCAACTGAATCTTAAACCAATCTTTGCTACCTGCATGAGAAATAGGAACTGGTATAGAGTTCCAGCCAACCATGGCTTTGTAAAAAGAAGTTCTCTGTATCAAACCTGTTCTCACCCTCGGTAGTATGAACCTCCTTCCTGATGTAATTCTTGTACTGTAACCATGGTGAGCAAAATGATAGTATAATCTGTCATACAGACAGCAAATGCCAAAACTATTCCAACCAAAAGCAGTTTATTTTATCTCCTCAGCGTTTCGTTGTCATTTTCAGTCTATCCAAACTGTTATTTGACCAAAATTCACGACTTAATCCTTCGTAGTAGTGAAGCTGCTTCATCCCCCGTCATCTCATATCCTGCCGGTCGCGGCCATTTTGTTGACTTCTCGAGGCTCTTGGGAATTTACATAAACTTTGTTGACATTCTACATGTTGCTAGCTTTCAAACGAGATATTACACTTGAACAAGACTTCATCCACCAGGCCTCTGGAGCACGGCAGCCATCTTGGCTCCGTGACGCACAGCTGCACAGCGCAGAGAGCGATACCCACAGAGAAGAGCCAGTGATTTTTAGATTGAGATTTTACATTTACGAAATCATGTATAATCAAATTATCAAAGTATTTTATAGCCATATTCCCTTCCAAAAGGGTAAAAAACACATTTGGCACATTTTGGCCCAGTATAGGTATCCAAGTGCCCAAAAAGAGAGTCGCCCTGGTATTATCCACACTAAAACCTTTATAAAATCTTTGTAAAATCTATGTGCTTTAAGCTATTCTCATGTAACTTGGTACAGTTGTAGTCAAGGAGTTGCTGAATCCAGACAGTGGTGTCTTTATAATTATATGCATTGTTATCATGGTGTTTTCCACTGTGCAAACTAAAAGAAAATTAAACGAGAGTAAAAATTTCATTTTTTTTCTTTGGTTTAGAACAATTTGCTCAGGCAGGTGAACATTCACAATTTTTCTGACACTGGAAATGTATGCTGTGAGGTCGTAGCTATCCATTGAGACCAAGATTATGCATATTTTGATAGGCCTGTTTAGATGAAATTCACCTCCAAAATCCCTCGGGGTGAACAGGTTAAGCATTTTACATGACGTTGAATAAACTCACTTCTTCTTGTATTTCTGCACCTTTCCTTCTTCTTATCCTCGGCCTGTCTCTTTCCCGCCCAGCGCTGGCAGCCAGCACCGGTCAGCTGCCCATCTCCGGCCTGGAGGGGGGGCCGGGTCACATGCTCCTGGGGGGCCCAGGGGGGGCCGGCATGCCCCCGTCCCTCCGCCCGTCTCTGTTCCTCAACCGGCCGGGCCTCCTCCCGATGGTGACGACCTCCGCCCCCACCATGGGGCTGGTCAGCAGCAGCGTTGGCGGCTGCGGCCTGAGGCCTTCCTTCTGCCAGTCCCCCCCCGCCGGCGCCGGACACCTCATGAGCCCCACTTCCTGCCCGGAGGAGTCGGTGTCCCCCTGCTCCAGTCCCGCTTCCTTCTGCTCCTTCAGCGAGGCGTCGCCCCCCGCCCTGGGAGGGGCCATGGCTGAGTGACCCCCGAACCCCGCCGGAGCCGGGCGAGGAGGAGGAAGAGGAGGAGGACGAGCATCCAAGGAGCTTTAAAAAATCCAAATGTACAACCTCGCCTTTCAACCAAAGCCATCTCCCTCTCTGATCCCTCTCTGGTCTTCTCTCCGCGTGTCTCCCCCTCCGAAGACATCTGAAGCCAAAAATAAAACCCGGATGGATGAGGGGAGGAAGCACCGAGAGAGGAGGGACAGAGAGGAAGGAGAGAACAGCAGAACAAAGGTGGGGAACCTGAAACCAAATAATGAGACGGAGGAGCGTTTCCACTCGGCGTTGGGGAAACCAATGTCACGCTTTTTAAAGGCTGGAGTTAAAAAAAACGAGAAGTTAACGAGGGCAGGGACGAGAACTGTGTGTGAGGAGAGGGAGGCAAAGAAAAGACTTGTTCAACAAGCCCGGAAGGTTACGCTCAAAGAAACACACACAAAAGATGTAAACCAAAATCTCCAAATACCAAAAACTCGAAAACCAAAAAAAAAAAAGATTTAAAAAAACAACCAACAAACGGAGAGAAAAGCTTTAGTTAAAAAGACTTTTGACTTCTGGTCTGGCCAAAGATCAGCGTAGTTCTTCATTCATGCCAAACATTTCCCATTTCACTCAGGATTTATTTTCCCATTTTCAGTTGAAGCTTTTACAAAAACATCTATTTTTCTATTATTTCGTACCTCTTTGTGGTCTTACCGAGTGCTGACTCCACATGCAGGATATCTACCTCCCAGCGATCAGCCCGCCTTACAGGACGACAGACCCGGAGCGACTCACCGGTGGGGCTTTCACCGCCGGAACTACCAAAGTGACCCAGTACGAATCTACCGCCGAGTCCAGATAGCTTTTCTGTGAATCCGTCCCAGGCCGGTTTTAAATTTAACTAGTCAAATTTGGGGGGGATGATCAGTTGTTTTTGTTTGTTTTTAATCATTATCATTGCTACCTTCACATGTGCAAACCAAAGTATCCACTCAACAGTATCCACCGAGCTCACAAAGAGGATTCACTTCCACCACCGGCAGATGTGGGCCATCTGGGAGCTCCCCTTTTATTTATTTATGTATTTATTGCATTATTTGCCTTCTTTGATTTATCATCGCCCCATACACACCCATAACACGGCCATGTCATCCTCCAGACTGCTCATCAACCACCAGACAGTCGCTCTCGGATACCAAAGCATCGCCCCTGGCAGCGTTGTCTCCGCGTTCGCCCGCGAGACAAGTGTCCAGACAAAACCTCAGCAGTGTCAAAGGGGGGAAACAAACACACATATTCTAGTAGGCATAAGACCAAAACCAAAAAAAAGAAGGAACAAAAGAAAGAGGTGAAACGCCAAACCCCTGCCCCCCCCCCCCCCCCCGTCTGCCCCTCTGCTTTGTCTCCAAAGAGCAGATCAAAGAGACGAGGAGGAGAAGAAGAAGCACCAGGAGCCAAAGTTCAAAAAGCTTCGGAGACGAAGCGGGAACCGGGGGGGTGGGGGGGGCGCAGGATGGAGGAGAGAAGACGGAGGATAGGAGGAGCAGGAGGAGGTGCATTTGAATCCGTGGACCAAAAAAAAAGAGAGAAAATAACATTTTAAAAAGAACCAAAAATTTACCCAAAACCAAAAGCTACTTCTACGGAGTGACTGAACTGTGACAAAACCAAATACGAAGAAAGGGGAAGAGAAAGGGAGGAGAGGGGCGAGTGCGGCCCTGTCTGTCTGTCCGTCTTTAACTGTGATTGCTGTTCTTGTATCGACAGACAGAACCGCTCCCTCCCTCCATCCCTCCCTCAAACAACATCCTCTGCTTTTTTTCTCACTTTCTTTTCCTGGATGGATAAAATAATGAATAACCTCAACGAAATGACTGAGAATATATATATATATATTTGGTTTTTGCTTTCATTAGTGTGTCTGTTCCTGATGTATGGACTTTGTCTCATTGCTTTTTTACTTCTTTCGTGGAGGGACGGAGGACGGCAGGGTTCGGGTGGGGCGCTGGAGGATCTGTTTTCATATATTTTCTCGTCTCTTTGGTTGTGCTTCGGGTTTTTTATCTTACTTTACGCTTGGAAATAACTGTGAAACTGTAGCTTCTTTTTTTAAAATAAGAGAAAAAAAAAGAAAAGAAAAAAGCTTTTCAATTCATCCAGAAGGTTCGATGTGAAAAAGCCAAAACTGAAAACCAAAAGCAAAACTTTTTAGATACACAACCAAACCAAATAGAACGACCAAACCAATGCACAAGAGGAAGTGTGAGAGGAGCATGAATGCGTGAGTGTCGACCAAACCGCTCGACCAACATTCGTCCCACAGATTCATCTCAGTATTTAAAAAAAATATTTTTGAAAGTAAATGATGGCTCTTAACCCGGACGTGTTTTCACAGTTTCCCGCTCATACTGACCTCCTCCCTGCCCCCTCTCTGGGCTCTTACGCAATTTCAAATCCAGAACACATTCTGTTAATACCGCAAAACACCAAATAAAGGCGTTTATTTGCTTAAATCGCTCAAATCAACAGGCGCTTATTAGGGACCTGTCTTTATTAATTGTGTATCTCTATTCAACCCAAATCTTATTGTTCGTCTTTGATCTAGCCAGCTAGCACTAGCCGCAAGCGGCTTCTCGTTGTCAGCTGTGGTCACATTACAACTCTTTTCCCATCATTCGTATAATCTTCAGAAACTCACGCTGGTGTCAGGCACACTTGTGAAGTATCCAAGCTAAGTGAAAAGAGAGAGGCAAAAGAAGGAGGGGAAAAGAGGTGGGCGAGGAGCTATAGGCTACGAGCTCACCTCTTTTTCCCTCCCTTTGTTTTTTACGTTTCTCTCTGATGCACGAGCCGCTCAACTTCATAACACATCATCAGTGAGGTCACTCTAAAATTAAATAAAAAGTAACACATTTTTCAATTCGTTTAAGGTTATTTGTTTGTGTTTAGGTTGGTTATATTTGCATATGGTAGAATATTTTTTTGGCCACCAGAAAAACAATGTTTGACCCGGCTGTTTGACCCGGCCTTTATTTGGGACGGGCGTTTAATATAAAAAATATTTTGCTACACCCTGCGGATAATTGGGACTGGGCCATTATTTGACGTTTTACAGTACTGTATATCCTAGCCATCTGCTAGCTGGACATCTTTTGACTATAATGTAAAAAAAAAAAAGAAAGAAAAAAGACTTCAAATATAAACCGTATCCTGCGTCATTTTCAACTGTCCACAAATGTACACACAACTGAGCAATACCACCATAAGCCATCGGGGCAGTATTGAGGGAATTATTAAAATGAATGCGAGAACAGTAGTATTGAAAATTATGTTAGTCGTCAGTTGTAGGCATTGGACTGAAATTTAAAAAAAGTTACAAATTAGCGCAAATAAAACATTTTACCCAGTGTGTGATTGTCTCATCGCTGCCCCCAGTGGACGTGTTGTTTAACAACCGTACAAAGGCAAACGACGCACGGACGTGTATTCGGTAGTGATGCAAAAAACATTTGGAAAAGACTAATGTATGAACGCATGAAAATAGAGCAGAAACTAGCCTAGAATCTAGAAACAGAGCAACGTCATCCCGCCCCCCTACCAAAACAAATATTGATCCAGCCAATCAGAGGAGGGTTTGTTTTAATTGAAAAACCTAGTGATTCATTTAATCTTCCTATCATAGGCTTCAACACAGTTAAAAACATTGCAATAAAAAACAAGTTTTTAAAGTTTATTCTAAATTACTGGTCTGAAATTTTATACAATGATGATTCATCTGCAGGGAAGCATTCATTGATATTTATGTGAGATCTGATCAGAGTGATAGGATAAAGTGAAAACAAGTCCCGGGTTGAAACTAGTGATGAGCTTTGATTTAAACGGACTCAAAAATGAAAGCAACCGGCAAGAACCGTGATCGTGGGAGGAGTGGACGGGTGGGAACATGGAACAGGAAAGGCCGTTAACATAATTTAAACATTAATTCTTTTATGGGAAATAATCTTCACCTTCTCTTACTTGTCGCTCATGTTTAAAGAGGCCGAAGGCCGAAGGCCGAAGGCCGAAGACCGAAGACGACGATTCAAGAACCAAAAGCTTTAAAAGTCTCTCTCACAGGCTCTTTGTTGGAGAATTATTTGTATTTATTGTACGAAGGAGCTTTGTGCTGTTATGGGAATGGGGGGAAGATAGTCTGTATTTTATGAACTTCTTTGACTTTCACCTTTATTTATTTATCGATTCTTAATTTATGTATTTATTGGATTCTATTTGAATCTTTCTTGATCTTTGTACTAGTTTGTCAGGGGTTGTTGTGAGGCTTTTATCTGCAGAGAGACCGAGACGAGAAGATGCCAGACGAATGTTTAAAAGCAAAACCAAACGACTGTTTTAACCAGAGACGGAGAGAAAGAGGAGGTTGTTGTGACGGAGGAACATTTTCACATCAAAGTCTCATATTTTTATCACCCACAATTTAGAGTTTTAAGCTTAATTTTCCTGCCGACCTTGTTAGAGAAAAACAATTACAGATGAAAAGTTTGTAGCCTTACAATGGACTTTTTCTCTTTTTTGTGCTCCCTCCAGGGTGTCAGTAAAATGTTTGTAAAATTACAAAGGCCAAAGTTCACATCAAATATTTATTTTTCCCTAAACATCTTGATGTTGACTTGATGAGGTCACCTTGAAGCCGTTTTTGATCATGATTTCTTATCTGTACTTACAAAAACGTAGATATTCTGTTCCAACTCCAGACACGCATCCGGTCGGGTACGGTTGAATTCAATTCATTCCGGAAGAGTTCCCACTCCGCCCATTTAATCGAGGACGCGTCCAGTGGAGACTTGTCTAGATATGAGATAGTAAAATTGTTGGGTTTTACAAGTTTTAAGGTGCTTTCATACAAGAATGTAGTTCTTCCAACTTCAAATGTGTGCTTATCAACAGAATAAACCCATTCAAAAACACGTCACACAAAGTAACGATTATCAACGCTTTATCAACGCTTTTAGGTCAATTAAACTGTAGATGTTTTACTTATTTATTTATTTATTTATTTATTTATTTATTTGATTTTTTTTATTTTTAGTTGTAGAACGCGTTGGTCGCCTTGCTGAGCTGTGACGCCATCGATCAAACTTTGATATGCGTACACAGGTCTACACTTCTTGAGAAGCAGCTAACGACCGTTTGATTGCTAAGAGCTTTTTCCCTCCCTGCCATCAGCCGACCAATCGAGAGCAACTGGGCGGTGCTGGAGGGACCCTTAAAGAGGCGGGAACATAAATGGGCCATTTCAGGCGCTACAGCAATGTTTGATATGACAATTATAATTTTTTTTAAGCGCTGCAGCATGAAGGCACCAAACAATGTTAGTAAACGAGGAAAAAGATATGATCGTATTGTAGTAAATTGTTGCAGAGTAATCACTGCTCAGCTCTTGAAGCAGCTCGGACTGTCCGTAGTCGTTGAACTGGTTCTGAAATGTTAATAAAATCGATATTTCCTACCAGTGGGTAAACGGTGGGTCGTTGCAGCGTGTGTGGATGACCGCACATCCCTGTGAATTAATTTCCTCCGCTCACATCTGCTCCTCTGCTCTTTGATTTCTGATTCCCTCTGTCCCACTGCAGGATGGAGGCTCCAACACACGCCTCTGAAACGCTGTTGAAAAACCAAATAGACACTCAACCTTTAATGGAGAAAAAAATAATACTAACATTAAAAAAAAAAAGACGTGACTTGTCTGAACTCAGGAGTGAGAGACTTGAAACTGACTCTTGCAAGTTGGTTTGATGGCGGGAAATACAAAGAAGTCCTGAACCGGTCGCTCCGGTGGCTCTGGCCAGCGCGGCGCGCGACCGTGTTCAGAGCGTTTCATCGAGATGAAGGTGTGTGCGTACTCATCACTGCTGTCGGAGGAAAACGTCTGAACTCCAGGTTTACACTTTCTGTGGTTCGTAGCGTGTCCTTCACCTCTCGCAGGTGCAAAAAGTCCACTGTGGAGCTTAAAAACTGAGCAGATGTCAAACTTAACACAACTTGATTATTATTATTATTATTATTATTTAACCATGTGTGTTCTTTTGCTCCCACAGCAGTGCAGCTCTGTCTGTATGTGTGCCTGTGTAGTCAGCCTCGTCCGCGGTGGACCGAGAATGATACCAAAGTTAAAACTACCGCGGCGAGACGCTGAACTACCACCACAACACACGCGCTCATTCCATGTGTATATAAACATTCAGGGTTCTCATTGGGACTGTAAGTGATGAATTAAAGGATATCCAGAGTCTGATGTTAATATAAATAAACTGTCAGACGATGACAGCACTTCAAGCATTGGCAGTTTTTCTATCGTAAGTCTTCTGTGGCTGTGAATGTTAATTTTACGACACTGCTCAAGTCACCATGAACTTTAAAAGATGTTGGGTTTTTTTGACTTGTTAACACAAAATGTAAAACTTACTACCAGTCAGAGTGAAAAACAAATGAGAGAATTACATCGGACAGTATCATTTGGCCCGTGTTGTTGATTTATTGAGGAGAAAGTTAAAAAAAAAAAAATGCTTTCCTTTCTATTTTTTCTACAATGCAGCTTAAATCCAAAGGTTAAGAGGACAAGATAGATTTTACTGCTAAAGAAAAACCTCAACAGTGAAAACCAAAGAGCTCCACTGTATCTTCTCACTTTGATTTCTCCGCATTGTACAACCACGATTTTATGATGTAAACTCCAAAAAGTGTTCTTGACCATACTCTAACGACGGTGGTGACGGACGTAGAAGACGTTAACAAGCACCACTCTGTGAATTTAAGCATCAGTTCTGGGTTTTTTGTTTACTGTTTTTGGGTGTGGGGGGGGTACGGGGTGGGGGTGGGAGGGGTTCCCTGTGTTCTGTTTAAAAGTAAGCTTACGAAATGCTGTCTTTGAGCTCGAGGCGCTCTGTCTGAGTTGATTCTGAAACCCGATTCTGTTGGAGACGTTTGGGTTCGAACTGTTCTCTACGACTGTCCCTTAACTCATCGCTATCTGTGTGCCTGTGGTTTTGGGGAGGGGGGTACCTGGGAAACGGGGACAAAACAAACCTGTAAGTGTTAGAAATAAAGTGCGAATTTAGACCAAAGTCATCTTGTGTTCCTTTGTATACTTTTTTGTTTGTTTTCACGCATCTTTGGCCGCCCTGGGGCCTGGAAGTGTTGGTGTCGCGAAGACAGAAATGACGCAAGGCTAGCACCAGGTAGCAGCAAGTAGCAGCAAGTAGCAGCAGGTAGCAGAAAGTAAAACCAAGTGTGCGTCCGAAATTGCATACCCTGAAGAGTATGCAAAAAACAGTATGTGAGATTTTTTAGTGTGTCCGAAACATTAGTACGTACTCAATAGTATGCGCTATCCATACTCATTCCGGAGAAATGTATTAGTGTGGATTGATGGACACTAGCTAAGCAGAAACTTCCCACAATGCAATGCAGCAGTGTTTGGTTGCTAGGTGCTGCGCAGATACATATGTCATAAGTATAATATTAAGTATAATAATATTATTATATAATATTAATAGTAAAATATTCATATATAATAATATTATATAATGTCATCTTGTTTAGACCAGGATAAACGGGAAGGAACGGAGCGGTGCGCTGCTACTGCTGCTGTGACACGTCACTTACTCCCAACAGCAGGAAGTGACATGTGCGCTCTTAATAGTACGACCAAATTAATGCATACTACTGATATTTACTCAAAAGTGTGCCAAACTTAATTATACTTTTTAGTATATACTGTTTAGTATGGCATTTTGGACGCACCGAAAGTGGCGGCAGGTAACAGCAACTAACAGCAGGTAGGACCAGGTAGCACGAAGTAGCAGAAAGTAGAACCAAGTAGCAGCAAGTAACAGCAAGAAGCACCAGGTAGCAGCAGGTAGCACAAGCTAGCAGCAGGTATCAGCAGATAGCAGAAAGTAGCAGCAGGTAGCACCAAGTAGCAGCTTTCCAACTTCAAGGAAACAACAAGGAAATGAGAAAGAAGCTGCAGTTCCTCTAATGGCCACTGGGGGGCGCCTGCAGACACGTCGTCTCTACTGACTGTCATTCATCATCTGAGCTTGTCTTCATGTGAAGAGAAGGTAAGGATTTAATCATTTTTATCCCCTCATATGTAAAACTAGTCTTCTTTTTCAGGTGACCATGTAAATGTGTTTCTGCTTATTTTTGTGAAGAGTAGTTTAATTTAGTTCTAAAACACCGACATGTGTTTTTCTTCCTCCCGGCGCTGCTCTTGATTCCCTGTCCCTCACAACTCCTGGACCTTTACAAACACGTTTCTGTCCCAGACCTTAAATAAACCTCGGCCTATTTTAAGACGGTAAGGAGTAATGATGTGAATCCAAGCCTCTCAATTTAACACTCTTCCTCATAAATGTTTAATAGCTGATCAGGATCTAAGGAAGCAGGTGCCATGAATTCAGTAGTTACCGTGGCAAAAGGAGTCGACTTGTCCGGACTTATAACCAGGAGATGCCTGTACAAAAAGTCCTTTGAATACACTTTTTGAGGACTTTTTGTACACATACAAAGTCGAATTTATCCCTATTCCCTCCATCACTGAGTGTTGTGAGCTTCTAATAATAGACGTAGGTCTTAACTCCGTTATGGTCCTTTAATCGGGGGTCTGTGGACCCCTGGTGGACTGTGGTGAAATTGCAAGGGGTCTGTGATAATAAAGTTGTTTTTTTTTTAAGATCCTCTGACATTTATAGAAATAGATTATTATTTTACTCAAATGTGGCGAGACCTTTATCTACCTAAACTTCAGTGTCACATGACCTTCTTTTACACTTTACAAGTGTAATTCATGGATTTTAATAAGAAATCTTGCAACTGTTGGCATTGTTGAAGTTACTGCGTGACACTGTTGATACAAACGTAACACGATCTGCATCCTTTTCAAATTAAGAGCCCCCTAGTTTCAGTGGGCATACGCCCTTCATTTCTTTAAAATGCTTTTATTGTGAAATAAAAGGGGGGGTGGGGTCCTAAGAGTTGATCACAAATTTGCAGGGGGTCCAAAAAGGTTGAAAACCACTGCTTTCCAGTTGCTTCTTGCCTGATGTTTGTGAGCTGGATCCAGGATGGGGTGAGGATCTGTGATGTCACAGACCAGGCGATCCATATTCCATCCATAGGTGATGCTGGTGGATCCAGCTCTTGTTTGTCAACGTCTAATAGTATAAGACATAAATGATGTGTGATATCTGGAGCTCATTTGTCCTATTTTATTTTTTATTATAATTAGTTATTGCAGTTACAAGACTTTTCCTCTGTGTCGTTTTCTTTCCGCAGCTGCCAGCTGCGGTGAAATAAAAGACTGCAGAAAGGAGACGTCAGTCTCGTTTTGATACGCAGCCACTTGCCTCGTTAAAGAATGATGCTGCTGTTGGTGCTGGGTGGCTCAGATGTGGGTGGCCCGGTCCACACGTGTGTTTCCAGGCAGCGCCGGTCCCTCTTCTGGGAACCACCGAGCTGCAGCCCACAGAGGTTCCTCGCTGCAGAGGAGCCCCGGACTCCGGGTCCCTCGGCCCCGCCCCGTAAACTATGAATGAACCTCTATGTCGACACCTCTGCACGCCCTGCCAGCCAGATGTGAGCCGGCCAAATGTTTGGAAACCCAAACAAGATGCCAGGTGTGAAGCAGCCTTGAAACCCGCAGCCTCGGCCCGACCACCAGGCCGATGCTGAGCGCTGGGGGACAATTTTCTCACATTTTAATGTAAAACCGAGGCCAGATCAATATCTGGACCACGATGATCCACTATCTGGGCGAAATCCAGATTCCTAGTTCCGTATCGTCCACTTTAGAGGGGCAGAAATGGAGCTGAATGGGTGATAAAGGTGAGGTCTGTGATGTCACAGAACCCCGGGAATCTCGATCACTTCAGACGCCCAAATATTCTCTCAAGTAAAAAGGTGATTTTCATTTTTGTTCGTTTTTTTTAGGCAAATTTTATATATTTTTTGATCGTAAGATAAGATAGTCCTTTATTGATCCCAGAGGGGAAATTCTGGTGTTACAGCTCAAAGTCGGACAACCTGCAAACCAAGGACTAAAAACATTTCTTTTTAGCAAAGCATTTTATTACTAAACAATGCTGTTGTTTTTTTCCCTAGTTGCTGTTTTTGAATTGTTTTATTCTCTTTTCTGCCATGTCTTGACTTTTTATGCCTTTTATCTCTTATCTTGATTGTATTACTTCTGTTGCCTTTTAATTATCAAACTGTAGCACTTTGAGATTTTCAGTAATGTGAAGTGCATTAGAAATAAAATTTATTATTATTATTATTATTATTATTATGAACTTAGACTAAATAAACGATAAAGATAAATTATATGTATGAAAAATAGAAAATAAAAAATACAGTAAAAAAGAAACTGAACAAGTGTACTGTAAACTGAATAAATGTACTATAAACATAGTAAGTACAGTATAATAAATAATGTGTTATACTAATATAGTATAAAGGAATAGTGTGCAGTTACAGTCTTATTATAAATGCAATTGAGTACAAGTCCAGCAGAGACAATGAAAAAGGTCATAATTAATAAATTGATTTAGATAAAACACAGTTTTTGAAGGAAAAATAAATTTTTGGACGAAACAAAACATGAAAACGCAGTGATGTGATAAATATCCTCATCAAGCACATCAAAGTTCCCCTCCGGTCTCGGTGAGCGTCTTCTCACAGAGACAGAGGTTCTCAGTTCAGCCCTCCAGGACCCCCCTGCAGGTTTCACACCTTTGATGAATGGATCCCCTCTCTTGCTCGGCATTAGCATCTCCATGAGTCTGTGAACAACTCTTTAATCTGAGCTGCCGTGCTGCAGCAGGGAAGCACCTCAGGGTGGGCAGCCCAGGACTGGGGCAGGTCTTATAGGCGCCACCAGGGGGCGCCGTTCACAACGGAAAGACTTCAACACAGCCTTTTTCTACTTCTGTAACTGCAGATAGGTGTTTTTATCTTTTTATTAGTACAACTTCTGCTTTCACTGCTTTTTACAAATCATTTAGATAAATTACTTCAGCAATCATGTAATCCAAGAAACCTTAATAGCAGAATTTTAAATCAAGACAATGTACAAGAGAAAACTTTTTTCCATATTTCAAGTTTTAGTGAAAAGTTAATCAAAAATCTTTAAGTAGACAAAAAAACAGGTGCATTTTGCGATTTTCCGATATATTTTCTGAAGCTGTCACAGATCATTAGAAACAACTGTATTCTGGTCCGGGTTGATCCTGATTTTAAGATATTGCAGCAGCATTTCAGTCAGGTTAAGGTCTGGACTTTAACTGGACCTCCGGCGCCTTCGGTCTGCTCTCTGTCGGAGGTTTGCTGCTGTGTTTGTGGTCGTTGTCCTGATTTCAGCCAGACGTACCCTGACGCCGTCACATCTGACTGTAAAACTTATTCAGGGCATTTAAAAACAGAAAATGGATTTACTGCATTAGTCCAGCTGAAATCATAGTTTTAAAATTTATGTGAAACAGAACTGATCCGAACCTTTGTCCAGTTTTCAAAAAAAAAAAAAACCCCAGCTAAAATATAGGTTTTTCTGTTGTTTTGGCACCGTGTGACTTACTCTGGGCCGTATATCGTTCCTTTACTGCCGGACTGCTGGGACAAAGAGAGGAGACATAATAATAATAATAAGAAGAATATTAATAAGAATAAAAATAGCACAAATACAGTATTTGAAACTATCATTTAAATCAAGAAATCAGCCAATAATCAACCCATTATTATTCTTTAAAGGAGCCAAAGTCACCTAAGATCAAGAAGTCAGCAGCGAGAGGTGGATATTGCTGATTCATGTTGCATGTGGACGCGCTCGTTGGTCAAGTTTAAGAAGTAATTTATGTATTTTAATGTGTGCTGCAAACTTTTTTGATTATCTGCTCTATCTGCTCTCCGTTCAGGACTTTTCATAATGTAAATAAGCATTTCCTTGTTTTGAATGTGAGATCCGCATTGTGCCGTTTCACAACATTTCACATGTAAATCCACCTGCAACAGTTAAAGCCGTTTCCACTGCAAAACCGCTGCATGTCACGCTTCTTTACTGTATTTTGAATAAGTATTAAAATGACGGGTCACACCATCTGCCTTCAAGAGCCGGACTGTTGAGTCTGTGTTTGTTTAGCTCTGTTTGCTCAAGTTAACCATAAAATTGCAAGTTTGCACGCTTCGCTTGATGAAACTCTGATAGATATGGAGATTTTATCCTTCCGTGTTAAACCGGTTGGTGTCCTTTTTTTGTCTTTTCTTGCCACTATTTAGTAAAAAGTAACTGGTTTGATCTTTAATCTCAACACCATGTCCAGGTGCTTCTCATCCTCAGAGCCGCCATAAATCAACATACTACAGAAAAGTAATCTGCTTCCAGCTACTAAAATGACAAGAAACGAAACTTAAATGTTTAATTCAGAGATTATAACGGGGTTTAATCTAAAAACCCCTTTAACCTTGACCCAGGTTGAATCGATGCATCCTACTCACTTTGCAAAACCTCAATCTGTGATGTAAAGTCTACATCTTTAAAGACACGCTATGTACCAATACCACTTCCGACCACATGGGGGCCGACGAATCTGTAGAAGCGCCATAGACAATACCGTGTTACTGACTGGGTACGGCCTGGCATGTCTTGTGAGCTGAAACCTCAACTTTCTTGTGACATGCTGCCCCCCTCAGGTCAGAAATGGTATTGCTACGTGGAGAAGCTCTAAGAAAAACGAAAAGCCGGAAAATAAACACGTCAAAGTTCATTTTTAAAATGAAGTATAAATACACAAGAAGAGTAAAAGTACTTTTTCTTATTATTGCAAAGAACCACGTTGGTGAGAACTGAATCGAGTTAACCCAAAAATGGACAAAGTTGGAACCTAGCTACCTTAGATCGGTTACTGGCTGGGTTTGTGATAAATGATGGCGCTAGCTAATGTCCAGAAGTCCTACTTTCAAGTGTCGTTACCAAAGCAACACCCAAGGAAACCGCTGACATGGCTTAAAAAAAGTAGAACTTATCAAAGAGCAAAATCTAGGTCCAAAACCTTGTTGAACCAGGCTGTTAATATGTTTATTTCTGCTGCAGAGTTGGATATTTTAACGTGGAGGTTAACAGCGACCCCTACTGGCATGTAGAGGAACAGAAACTTTCTTTATTTGCAGGTTTCACATGAGACCAACAAGTCAGATTTAACCGCTCAGGTGTATCAGAGATGCTTAGCAACATATTACTGAACCGTCGCCGACCACTAACGGCTGTCTGGCATGTCAGAGACCAGTAGAAGCTGGAGGAATCCTCGTTTAAGCTACACCCAATGAGAGCGCAGGAAAAAGGCCGATAGAGAATCCCATGGAGCAAGGTGGAGACACTGTAATCAAGGCAACAAGCTTTTGTGTCTAACACTACTGGCGGACATAGAAACCTATTTTGGTCTGCATTGGTTGTGGTTACATACCGTGCCTTTAAATATCCAGATAACCATTCAACAGTGCTTTTAGAATAATACGTGACCTACAAACGTACTTCTCAGGGATCAAGTGGGACCATGACCCCTTTTCCACCAAGGCGTTGTGAACCAGAACCAGCACTGGAACCGGTTTGGTGGAAAAGGGGTAAATTAGTCTAGTATTTAAAGTTTCTGGAGTTATTTTTAAGCCAGAAGTTTCAGAAACATGTGAAACTCGTGACCTGACCTCCGGGTTTGGCTCCCGGCCCGCAGGTCTCTGCGTGAGAGCACATGGCAGCTCGCCTGCAACGTAAATACATCTGAAGACACGTCTCCACGTCTGACGTTGGACCGTCTCCCCGAGCTCCAGTCCCTCTGGTAACCGCGGTGATGCAGGCACCCCCATCCGTAGCTATAGAAACCAAACGTTGCTCCCAGGGCGTGTGCGGTAGGTGGCCGGCTGCTCGCGGTCGGCTGGATGGCTGTTGTTGTCTGGCTGGGCCGACCGCCGCAGCCCTGGTGTGATGTCTGTTGCCGGGCTGCAGGACTCGGGGATGCCGCCGGGCCTATAGGCGGCTTCCCGCCCAGCAAACCCACCCAAACCTACACAAACACGGCGCCAGCCAATCCCAACCCGACTCAGACAAACTCAGCCTCCATCCAAACCCGCCCGAGCGTAACTGCGTGCAGCCAAGCCCACCGCCCTCCACCCTGCACTAACCCCAACATTTGATATTTTATATTCTAGACATCCCTACGCCAACACTCGCCTCCAGAGCGGCAGGAACTTCAAACAGTGGCGGGAATCATCCCGACTGTGGGTGGCAGGATCCCTCTGTGGGCGAGAGGCAGCGTCTCGTAGCTGAGAGGTCACACACTCGATCGTATCGCGGCCTGATTTGTCTCTGGGTCTCCTGCCAAAGCGTCTCAGCGAGACACCAAACCACAAACCCACTCGGCAACAGACACTCTGATGAACGCTCAAAACCACAAATGAAGAGTAAAAGTGTTTTTTATGGGTCTTCGCTAAAACATTATCCAGGATTCTTCTAAATCTATTTAACGAAAAAAATGCATTTAGAGTCGTCTAGATCAGTGATTCTCAACTGGTGGGTCGGGATCCAGAAGTGGGTCACGGACCCGTTTTCAGTCACATGATGGTAAAGTTCTCAGGTAAACCTACATAATTTTCAGCCTTTTTGGATACATTTCCCTTTTTTCATGTATTTGCAGGAAAAAAAGACCTGGTTCTGTTAAAAGTGGCTGTTGAGATACTTTTATAGTCACATCAGCTTCCTGTTTGAAGCTTGATTAATGACTGAATGACTTCACTCCTACTGTATTTGTGCATTTAATTAGTGGATTCTCAGCTAAAGCCATATATTTTGAGAAATACTTTTCAGTTGCACTTTTTTATTTCACGTTTGTACGTGAAAACACTGTTATTTCTCTACAAAAACATTATCCAAGATTCCTCTCAATCTATTTAACGAAAAAAATGCATCTAGAGTCACAGACCCATCTTCAGTCAGATGATGGTAAAGTTCTCAGGTAAACCTACATAATTTTCTGCCTTTTTGGATATACTTGTATTTGCAGGAAAAAAACCACCTGAGTCTGTTAAAAGTGGCCATTGAGATATTTTGATTGTCACATCAGCTTGATTAATGACTGAATAACTTCACTCCCACTGTATTTGTGCATTTAATTAGTGGATGCTCAGCTAAAGCCATATATTTTGAGAAATATTTTTCAGTTGCACTTTTTTATTTCACGTGTACGGAGGAGTATTAGGGCCATGCAGGAGAAAACATATTTGAGAGGGGAAGATTCTTTTTTTATTGTGCACTTCGGAAAAAAAAGTCGAAATGTTGAGAAAAAAGTCGAAATGTCGAGAATAATGTTGAAATACAATTTTGAGAAAAGAGTCGAAATGTCGAGATTAATGTTGAAATACAATTTCAAGAATAAAGTCGAAATTTTGTGAATAAAGTCGAAATTTCGTGAATAAAGTGGAAATGTCTCCTCTGGCCCATCAAATCCAGTTAGGAGAGCGACTGACAGCTATGCAGCAGCAGCCGTAACTAACTAACTAACTTACATCCTAGGAGTGTAACGTTAAGGGTACGTTTCTGAAGTTATGCAACTGCATATGTTTGATATGTGTTTCAAATCAATATCGTAAGGCCAATTCTTGTATTCTGAACCTTGTTGTTCAACTTTATTCACAAAATTTTGACTTCTTTCTCAACATTCCGACTTTTTTCTCGAAATTGTACTTCAACAGTATTCTCTACATTTTGACTTTTTTCTCGACATTTCAACTTTTTTCTCAAAGTGCATAATGAAAAAAAAATCTTCCTCCTCTAAAATATGTTTTCTCCTCAATGGCCGCAATACTCCTCCGTACACGTGAAATAAAAAATTGCAACTGAAAAATATTTCTCAAAATATATGGCTTTAGCTGAGCATCCACTAATTAAATGCACAAATACAGTAGGAGTGAAGTTATTCAGTCATTAATCAAGCTGATGTGACAATCCAAATATCTCATTATTATTATTTTTATTTTTCTCCTGCCTGGCCCTAATACTCTTCCGTACACGTTTGTACGTGAAAACACTGTTATTTATCTACAATCTGAGGCTTAAGCTACACTACCTTTTCAATGAATTTGAGAACTAGAAAATTGTCTTTGACTTGGGTCCCGACTTGTGATGAAGGAGGGATGGAGAACCATTGGTCTAGATATCTCCGTCGAGTTCAGGAGACGGGTGATGACACGCAGACGGAGCTCGCGGGCCCCTAAAGCACGAGACGGCAGACTATACATGTCAGTCTGAACATATACAACATGCTCAAACAATAACGGCGGCGAGGATGAGGGGAGAAAGCTGCCGAGGCTGCGGTACGAGAAGGAGAGGAAACGGGACGGAGAGATGAAGACCAGAGCCACAAGAGGACCTGAGGAAAAGAGAGCAGCAACCGGGAGATAAGAGACACACCAGAGTGGCTGAAGCAGGAAAAACACGCTCCCGAGCCCGAAACCCGGCGCTTTGCATCCAAGCCACAAACATTTAAATCAACAGTAAAGCAGCTCGTTTGTGTTTTGGTTGGCCTGTCGCGGTGTCTCCGCTGTCAGCGGGGACAGAAATCACATGAATGAGCCACTGTGAGACATCACTTTCACTGCGAGCGCTTCCATGTAACTGAGCCCGCTGAGTGACAAGCGGACCATTCAGGTCCTGCGTCCCGGACTGTGACCTTCAAGAAGGCATCTGACCCCGGATTCAAGTCGAAACCCCATAATGCAGCTAAAAGGGGCGGGGCTTTTCCGAGAGTTCAAACCTTCTGGCTTACTTTAGCACCATTTCACTAAAAATGGGTTAAAACCATCAATTTACCATGATGCAATGCAGCGACTACATGATGGGGTGGAATATCCGCGAGCTGGAGCGCCGGCGTGGAAAGTCTGCACTGAGAAATGAAAACGAGAGTTAAAAGAACATTCCAGAGTTAAACGTCTGTTATTAGATGGTGAAATCTGTTGTTAGGAACCGAAACTACACGGATCTGTTTGATGGTTCTATTACAGAATGAAAACCTCACA
Organism: Cololabis saira; assembly: GCF_033807715.1. Lineage (NCBI taxonomy): Eukaryota > Metazoa > Chordata > Actinopteri > Beloniformes > Belonidae > Cololabis > Cololabis saira. The sequence goes on along the minus strand of NC_084601.1, from coordinate 31,417,787 downwards.
ATGGTCACCGGAGCAACCAGAAACCGACTAAAATAATTTACTTTGAATTGTGGTCGAACAGAATCCTTGAAAGAAAAAATAAAAGAGACAAAATAGCTGAAACCCGTTTAGAATAACTTGACATGTGGACCTGGACCAGAGACAGTAGAGGAGACCAGGAGGAACCTCATAGACCGGCGTGTTGAAGACCAGAAGACCGTCTCCAAGCAGCTGGATGTTGCCGTGACAACAGTTAGACCAGTTGAGGCTTCTCAGGACTGGAGACAACCTCCCTGGACGTGGACACAAGAGGACACCTGAGGACAAACTGAAAAGACTGAAGAGACGGATGATACGAATGGAAACCGGAGAGTCCAGAACAACTTCCAAAGAGATTCAAGACGATCTCCAAGGTCCAGGTCCATCAGAGTCAGATCATCTATCACTGTTGGAACCGAGGTGGACCACCGAGGAAGAACTTCAGAAACAAAACCAGACTGGAATTTGTCTAAAAGCATGTTGACAAGCCACAAAGCTTCTGGGAGAACTTCCTCTGGACAGATGAGACACACCTGCATCTTTTGGACCAGTCCCATCAGTTCTATGCTCACAGACACAAATGAGACTGGATCTGCTGTGGAACATGGAGGAGGCTCGGTTCTGTTCTGGAGCTGCTTTGCTCCGTCCGGTACCGGGGGTTTTGAATCTGCACAGGTCTGATAAAATCTCAAGACCGTCAAGACGTTCTGGAGACAAATCTCCTGTCCAGTATCAGGAAACTTGGTCTCAGTTTCAGGTCACGGTCCTCCAACAGGACCCAAAACAGACAACTAGAACAACTCAGAACCAGAACTGGACTGTTCACAAGTGTCCTTTTATGAGTCCTGATCTACCTCCTGTTGAACATCTGTGGAAACATCTGGAACCTGCAGCTGGAGAACAAACCCTTCAGACCTGAGAGACCTGGAAACGTTTGTCCATGAGGACCAGAACACCTGTGTACAGGTGGACATGAGGACCAGAACACCTGTCTACAGGTGGACATGAGGACCAGAACACCTGTCTACAGGTGGACATGAGGACCAGAACACCTGTCTACAGGTGGACATGAGGACCAGAACACCTGTCTACAGGTGGACATGAGGACCAGAACACCTGTCTACAGGTGGACGCATCTCACTGAGAGGACAGTAACTGATGGACTCAAAAGCTTCTGCAACAGAACATCAGTCCTATAATCCTACAATTCTTCTCCAGTTTCTTTCGCTCTTTTTTACTTCTTTTATTTTTATTTTAAACAACATTTAAAGGGGACCTATTATGGAATCTAATACCTATTTTAAACAGGCCTTGAATGTCTTAAAAACAAGCTTTTGATTGTTTTTGCTAAATAAATTAGAAATTCTCTGCCTCTGAGCCATGTCTTTATCTTCCCAGTCTAGAATAGAATAGAAGACTTTATTGAGAGGAGAAATTCAGTCGTGCAGCAGCCAAAACACACACACGCTCAACGGTTTATACAATAAATTTAAAATAAAAATAACCAATAAATAGTTAAATAATAAAAAAGAGCAATATAAAAAGTAGAAAAAGAGTATGTACAAGAGAGAAAAAAAAAATAGTAAACACCAAAAAACGGATAATATTTACAAAATATTTACAAATATTTTAAAAAATACGTGAGGTATTTAGCGGTTATTGCACTTACAAAGAGACAAGTTTATTGCACACGGGTGGCTACAGTTGCTAACCTCATTGTCTATGAGGGATTCTGAGTGGGCGGGGCTATGATAATGAGGCTCTGTGCTGATTGGCTGCCTGAATGACGCGATACACCACTACGGAAAAATGGCAGAAGCTCCGGCCGGCGGAGTTAGTTGTGGGCGTGGTTTCACGCATCGGAGGCCAACCTATGTAAATCGCTCCGAATCTGAACGGCTCGTAGATCCACATCACACTGTACGCTGTACAGACACTGCAGAATTTGGTTGCTTTCCTCCTTCTCTGAGTTGGCAGGCTGAGGGGAGACCACTTTATATATGTTAAAGCAAGAGAAAACGTGTTTTTCATAATAGGTCCCCTTTAAACAAACAACATAATTCTGCTGCGGATCAGTTTCCGAGCGGGACACGGATCTGGGTGTTACATCAGTCGTAACATTTATTTATGAACCCCGGGCTTTATTTATACGACGGGCTCCAACAAGTGCAGACGTGTCCTCGGGGGACCGCTGGAAGCGATTCTAGGAAACGTAGTAAATCAACACCGAAGCGGGCCAGCCGGGCCGGCCGGGCCGGGCCAGGATCACACACACGGGTCCGGTTTCCTCCGGCGTGCACCGTCCCTCCATACGGACAGATGACACAGTCGTCTGCGTATTTGTGGAGCGTATCGGGGGAGGAAGTGCTGCCGGCTGCCAGCAGCACCAGGAAGACCCTCCAGAGACACTGGGAGGATCCGGGCCGACACCGTTCCTCACATGCCTCACCTCAGCTGCTCCTCTCTCTCACCCCCACATCCCTCGCTCGCCCCGGTGCCTCCTCCTGCTCCGTCTGTCTGCCTGCCGTCTCGGGTTTCCCTCTCTTCACCTTGTCTGCTCCTCTTGGCTCGGGACTGCGAGGAAAGGTCAAGCGTGACTCGTCCGTGGCCTCGCCGCGTCGTTGTCTGTGAAATATGTGGTGAATGTAGACTTGTAATTCTGGAGACCGGTCTTGGTCTCAAGACCACTTTTTGTGGTCTTGGTCTGGTCTCGGGTCTCGGACTGTGATAACTGAGATGCCGTTGCACCAAGGTGACTGAATCCGGTGATCAGCAGTTCTTCCTCTTGTTAATGTACAGTTTTGTAAACTATTTGTATTTTGCATCTGATTTAATGTTTTGGTGCATCTGCATGTGTTTGTATTTAATTACAGTTTTGTGTTTATAACGGCCTTGTTTGAATAAATATATGAATAATATTTGCATATCGTTGTGATTGATTAAGTATCAGGTCCATTTCAGTGATGCTGATATACGGTGTAATCTGATTACTATAATGGTAAATAATGTAATTTCAAGTCAATAATTGTATCTTTAATATTTAAAACTCAGGTTTCATCTCCAAATTAAGTCCAATTTAAATCAGTTAGATTAACTATTCATTACTAGCCGAACCAGGATGGAGCTGATGTTCTACAATCACGCAGGATCAGGAAATAACTAGGTTTCTGTTTGGTCTCGGTCTTGAGCTGAACTAGTCTTGGTCTTGATACTCTCTGGTCTTGGTCTTGGTCTCGGTTTAGGTGGTCTTGACTACTAGTCTAGTTGAATTTTAATTTCTGTGCAGGATACGAGCTTTACACCCGTACGGATGGAAAAAGAAACTAGTGTCAAAGGTGTACTATTAAAAGGTCATTATGATGATAATTAATTCATATTTCTAATAATTAGATAATATGAGTTCTTAAGGGAGGATGCGGAGCACCTAGTTTGAGAAAACTGTATTTGTTCAGAAGTGTTTTACTAATACAACTCCTGGCTGAAGGCCAAGCGAGGAGCAACATCCGACTTTGCTCCTACAGGGGGCTGCAGTTCATCAAATGACCACTGGGGGCTCCAATGGTGAGGCAAGCTCCGTTGACCTTCTTGTTGAATTGAAGTCTTAAAAATATTTAAAGACTTGTAGTCCAAATAAATAGGTTTTGATTTCCCCGCCTCACTTGTAATAATGTACAATCACTTGTACAGCGGACCCTCTAGCCCAGGGGTCGGCAACCCAAAATGTTGAAAGAGCTGTATTGGACCAAAAACACAAAAAACAAATATGTCTGTAGCCGCAAAAAATGAAAAGTCTTTTATAAGCCTTAGAATGAAGGCAACACATGCTACATGTTTCTATATTAGTTATAACTGGGGGAAGATCTTTTTTCATTATGCACTTCGAGAAAAAAGTTGAAATGTTGAGAAAAAAGTCGAAATGTCGAGAAAAAAGTCGAAATTTCGAGAAAAAAAAGTCGAAATGTCGAGAAAAAAGTCAAAATGTCGAGGAAATAGTAAAAATTTCGTGAAAAAAGTCGAAATGTCGAGAAAAAAGTCGAAATGTCAAGGAAAGTCAAAATTTCATGAAAAAAGTCGAAATGTCGAAATTAAAAAGGCAAGGAAAAGGGAAGAAAAAAAGAAGAAAAAAAGGAATAAAAGAAGAAAAAAGAAAAGAAAAAGAGAAAAAAAGGAAAAAAAGAGAAAAAAAGGAAAAAAAAGGTCAAACATTTTTGAAAAAGCTCCAAGGAGCCACTAGGGCGGCGCTAAAGAGCATGTGGCTCTAGAGCCGCGGGTTGCCGACCACTGCTCTAGCCAGAGCAACAAAGCTTGTTTTTTCAATCCCTGTTTCAGAGTCTAATGGCACTTTTCCAGTAGTTCCTACTCAGCCCGACTCGACTCAACTTGGCCTCGTTTCTTTTCTGTACCCGAAATCAGAAGTAGGCGGAGTTGGAGCGAAGCTGCTGTGACAAACTCGATTGTGCGACAAAAACAAAGAAGTAAAAGACGCTAAAGAAGGAGAACATGGATGAGATGGTCGATAATCACTTTTTAATTTTGTTAGATCATCTTGGAAAAGTCCGTTTGTAGCACTGACCAGACGTGGACGGAGAAAGCTCCTGATATATCTTCTCATTCCTCGTCGCCACCAGGTTTGAGAACGTCTCCACGTCGGGATTAGACCCCGGAGCAGACTTTTGTGCTGCCGTTGTTCTCCAAATAAAATGAACAAGAAGCCGCGAGTCACTCTTGAAATGATGTCACATCCCGACTCGGACATCTGATTGGCCAACCACCCGACCAATCGGTGGCCTGTAGTGTGATGATGTCACATACCTCGGCAGAATAGATATCTACTCGACACGGTTAGACCCCTGGAGGAAAAGTTCCAAACTGAGGCGAGTCGGGCTGAGTAGCTAATAGTGGAAAAGTGCCATAAAATGTATACATGTATAAGTTCTGGGGGCTGCTGGTTGGAGTCCAGCTTTAGTCTGAGAGTTCACACTTTTACTCTGGATTCAGCTTCATCACATCTGCTATTTTATTATTATTATTATTTTTTATTCATTTTGACTGTAGGCAGAGGTGGACAGAGTACTCGACCCCAGTACTTGAGTAAGAGTACAAATACTACTGGTCAAAATTTACTCCGTTACAAGTAAAAGTAGCTCAGTCAAAATATTACTCGAGTAAGAGTAGAAAAGTACCTGCTTTTAAAGGTACTTAAGTATCCAAAAGTAAATGCTTTTAAATTTACTTTAAGTAAAAGTAAGAGTAAGAGTAAATTTCTTATTTTCCACATCAGTAAATTACTATATTTTTTCTAAATTAATGTAAGGATCTTTTAACTCTTGTTTCTGAGAATTAATTCTTTGAAACCAGCTGCACTGATGTGCTGCTTTTAGAACCACAATGTTATATAAAACCTGCAGAAACACCAAAAACAAATCAAATGAATGGGATCATAAGAGGACAGCAGATGATGCAGAGTTTATTAACAATCATGAACTGAAACCAAAGGAACCTGCACCATCCAACTAAGTCTGGATCCCCCTCAAAGACCACTGCTTTACAAAAAACTACATCTCTGCTTTCAATAACTCAAATGCGGCTCTGTCTTGATAAGCGCAGGCTACTTTGGCGGTATCGTTTTGAGGAGGCTTGACGTATTTCCGCTTTACGTACATCCCAGTGGAGAGCGTGCACTGTGATAGGTCTCCTCCTCCCCCTCAAAGACCACTGCTTTACAAAAAACTACATCTCTGCTTTCAATAACTCAAATGCGGCTCTGTCTTGATAAGCGCAGGCTACTTTGGCGGTATCGTTTTGAGGAGGCTTGACGTATTTCCGCTTTACGTACATCCCAGTGGAGAGCGTGCACTGTGATAGGTCTCCTCCTTTGACAAAAACAGCTTGTGTCCAATAGGATTTTAGGGAAGAAGAAAAAAGAGCAGACCTGAAAGTAACGAGTACTTTTCAGCCTTCCTAGAAATTTACTCGAGTAAAAGTAAAAATATTTGTCTTGGAAATGTATTCAAGTAAGAGTAATAAGTACCAAAGAAATCTAATACTCAAGTAAAGTACAAATCCTCTGGATATGTACTTAAGTACAGTACTCAAGTACATTTACTCCGTTACTGTCCACCACTGACTGTAGGGAAACAACTATTGTAAGCAAACAGATTCAAATGAGCTTCAGAAATGTCCCCCTTGACCTCCAGTAGCCACAGCACAAGCTCCTGGAAAGAGTTTCGCCACCTCTCTCTTTCCACGATGCATTTGTTTTCCTTTTCAGGAGCCCCCCCCTTGTCCCTCCCCCTGTTTCGAGACCCCACTTTCTCCCTCTCTCCTCCCCCATTTCTTCCATGGCTTCATCATCCCCTCGTTCCTCCCTTTCTGTCCTCGCTCTCCTGGCCCAGGCCCATTAATCCCATTACACATGTGTGAATACCAGCCGGAGGAGAGAGAGAGAGGGAGAATATATTAAAGGAGAGGGGGAGGCGGGGAGGCGGGGGAGACGGGAACAGAGAGTGTTTGTGTCCGAGCGTGACTGACTGCATACAACTGTGTTGGCCTGATGCAAAACCCCCCGATGTGATGCAGCCAAGTTCGCTGTTAAATAATAACTCTTTCTGCCGGAGCGTGACGCTTTTATTTTGTACTTTCTTCCTCGTAGTGATGCGTCAAACTGCCCAGAGATGGGAAACAGTAGCACGATGGAGTGTGTTTTCATGAACATGCTGGGTTTCTGACCCCAAACCAGAAGTTTTGTTTCAGACTTCGGAGGGGTGTTGTTTTTTTGGGGGAGTTGAAATAAAAAGGGGGTCCACTTTTTAAAAAGCCTTCAACTGACAAAACTAGAAAACTAAGGAGCTTTTTTAAACGACATATGTTCACGCCTCTTTTATTTTGAAATATTTCACTCATCAAAGAGTGAAATATTTGTTTTGGTTTTGATTTTTTTGGGGGGGGGTCCACTTTTTTAAAAAACCTTCAACTGTCAAAACTAGAAAACTAACAACAGGTTTTTTTAAACAACATGTTTACACTTTTATTTTGAAATATTTCACTCATTTTAGAGTGAAAAATATTTGTTTTGTTGTTTGTTTTTTTGGGGGGGGGTTGAAGTAAAAATGGGGGCCACTTTTTAAAACGCCTTTGACTGATGATAACTATAAAACCAACAAGGTTTTTTTTTACATGTTTATGCCTCTTTTATTTTGAAATATTTCACTTAATATTTTGCTGCGTGACGTGATCGAGGATAAAAGAAAGTTGGTATTCCTTCATTTCAGATTTAACCCCTTAATACCAGATGAATCATATGTGACACATGAATTTTTGAGACCTCTGTGAATGTAGGTGTGTTTGTGTGTGTTTTTCTCCCAGGTGAAGCCCAACGTAGGAGGCAAAGAAAGTCCCAGCTTCTTATTTGCCTTAATTATGAGTCACTGAGGATTTTGAACTTTTGTTTCAAAGAGTCAGCGCTTTAGAGAACAATATTCACCTTGTTTTGGTTCTTGGCTTCAGCAAAAGTAGAATCAACAACAGCAGCATCACAACATGTTTGTGCTTTTCAAAGCCTCTTGATCCGCTGAGGCCCCGCAGGTGGAGATCAAACCACCGCCACGTGTTCTACCTGCAGGTTCATGTGGTGGAACTTTAAAGTTCATCTCACTGGGATGTGATGAGAGAAAACCCCTGCAAGAAACTCGACAAGGGTTCCAGCTAGGGCTGTCCCGATAAGGATTTTTTAGCTCCCGATCCAATCCCGATCACTTGAGTTTGAGTATCTGCCAATCCCGATTTTTCCCTATCCGATCACTTTTTTTGGCTCCTGATACATTTCCGATACTTTTTCCCGATCAGATCCATTTTTGTGGCAATGAATTTAAAAAAAAAAAAAAAAAAGAGGACTAAAACTAAATTTCTTTCTCTAAACCAAGTTTATTTTATTGTCCATTGGAGAACAACATGGGCATATATTTCAACAAAGCTTATCAGCACTGGTGCCACAAAATGTAAAAACATGAAATTGTAAACTAAAACAAAAAGTGCAGAATAGTGCAATAACAAAAATAAATAAATAAATGTAACTTCAAAAGAGGTAGTTGAATGACATCCAGTCAAACTCGCAAACACAAGAAAATGAAAATACTTTTTGGCTTAACCTTAGTGCAACATTCTGAATGGCATGAAATGAAGAGCAGCTTAATGCAACATGAACATATATTAAATATTAAATCATAATTCAAACATGCAAACCATGTTAGTTTCGCTTACTTCGTCACTTCCGGCCGCCGACCGGAAGTGATGTTAAATGCAACGATATATAAAACGATTTAATATATGTTAAAAACATTAATAACTAGATATGTCCCGATATTCTTTTGGCCGATACCGATGTTTTGAAAATGCCGTGATCGGGCCCGATCGATCGGGACAACACTAGTTCCAGCTCATCAGCTCGGGGCCTTCCTCCACGGTCCCCGGGCCTGTTTTGGTTCCGTTGACCCGGTTCCCGGTTGCTGGGGGCGGAGCCAGACGGGCCCGACGCGGCTCCGGGGTTCGAGCCCCAGAACATAAACAAGCCCCGGATCACAAAGGCCCCATTCACTCCCGCCTCACTATTTCTTTCTGTCTGTCTCCCTCCACTCGCCCTCCGCCGTTCCCTCCAGCTCTGCTTTCTCAAATCCTTGTTTACCCCCCCCCCCCTCTCTCTCTCTCTCTCTCTCTCTCCCTTTCTCTCTGTCTCTCTTTACTTCTATTTCTTCCCTCCTTTTTTGAGACTTTTGTTTCTGTGTTATCCACATCATCCAAGACTGCTGGAAGAGCTGCAGAAAAACAGACAAACATCCTCTGATCGGGGGGGTGGGGGGGGGGGCAGACGGATGGACGGACGGATGGATGGATGGATGGATGGATGGATGGAGAGAGAGAAAAGCAGACAAGGGCCTCTTTCTTCCACAAACATACTGTCATGGTGCAGCGGCGAGGAACACGGCATGGAAAATGTCTTCATCACTCCATCTTTAACAGAAAACACCACCAGACTGAGGTGTGTGTGTGTGTGTGTGTGTGTGTGTGTGTGTGTGTGTGTGTGTGTGTGTGTGTGTGTGTGTGTGTGTGTGTGTGTGTGTGTGTGTGTGTGTGTGTGTGTGTGTGTGTGTGTGTGTGTGTGTGTGTGTGCAGATGGGCCGGTGTGAAACAGCTCTGGTTGTCGTTGCCCCGGCCGGGTGTGGCCCGGCTGCCATTTGCCCTCTCGGGTCCGTTTTCCAAAACAAACCAGATTTCCTCCGAAAAACAACAAAAAAACACTTAAAGCAAAATAAAAGATAAAGACGTGAAATGGTCGCGAGCTGTTTCGTCCCCGTCGCCCTTCGTTAGCATTTACACGTCATCAAAGGCCGACTGACTGACGAGCCTCATTAGCACCTCAGAAATGACCCCAGACTGTTGATCAATTAGCACCAATCAGTCGGCGAGGCTCCTGCCGGGTCTTTGTTGCTGCTGCTTTCACATGCATCCCCCGGCCGGGGGGGTCATCTAACCGGGACCCCCCCGCCGCTGACCTCTCTAGTCCAGACCACCTAAACCAAGACCAGAGAGTATCAAGACCAAGACTAGTTCAGATCAAGACTGAGACCAAAACAAACCTAGTTATCTCCTGATCCTGCGTGATTGTAGAACATCAGCTCCATCCTGGTTCAGGTAGTTTCCATATGAGCTTGTATTCAACTGCAGCACAATAACACAGAAGTGGATGATGATGTTGAACTCACTATAAATGTTTCCATCCATCAGCTGAGATCAGATATGTGTGGCGACTGCACTACCGCTATTTCTGCACTATTGGAGGATTGACACGACTACTAACTAGTCCCAAAGTATCTACCTGAATAACCAGCCTCCAACACCCCCCTCCACCTCAGAAAAGTCATGAATAGTAAATGTTACTGATTTAAATTGGACCTAATTTGGAGATGAAATATTAAAGATTGAAATTAAGCGATCTGGAGGGTAGTTACCAGTGATCCTCTGCAGTGTTTTAAAACAATTTCCTTTCTTTCGATACTTGATTTCTTTATTCTGTGTGAATTGAACATTCAAGTTTGGGTATTTCTGAACTATGCAAAACGGTGAAATAATTTGGGCTAACCCTTGAAAAATAGAGAAACCTTTGCTTTTTTGATTGTTGTTACTTTCTTGTTTTGTTTGGGGTTGGAAGGATTTTGAAAACCAAATAAAGATAATGTTGAGAAAAAAAAGAAAAAAAGATTTAAATTACATTATTTACCATCATAGTAATCAGATTACACCGTATATCAGCATCACTGAAATGGACCTGATGCTTAATCAATCACAACGGTATGCAAATATTATTCATATATTTATTCAAACAAGGCCGTTATAAACACAAAACTGTAATTAAATACAGAATCATGCAGATGCACCAAAACATTAAATCAAATAGAAAATACAAATAGTTTGCAAAACTGTTCATTAACAAGAGGAAGAACTGCTGATCACCAGATTCTGTCACCTTGGTGCAACGGCATCTCAATTATCTGAGTCTGAGACACGAAAGTGGTGTTGAGACCAATTCAGGAACAAAATTAGACACTTTTGTATTTGCATGATATTGTTTTTAGTTGTTTTTGTTTCCTGTCCCCGGGGGGGGCGGGGTGTTCTTGTAAATGAAGGTGTATTCTCATGACTCAGCAGAGGAAGATGCTCCGGGTGAGCTCCAGGCGTCAGCTTTGCCTGGCTGCTGGACACACCTCCGTTCAGGCAGATGGTCCTGTCATGTGAGCGCGGACGGGTCGTGACCCCCCCACCCCCCCACGAGCCTCGTACCTGCTGCTGATGGGCTTTGAGAGGACTTGCTTTCCCCCGGCCGCCCATCACAACAGTCGTCTTCTTCTTCTAGTCATTTACATACTGAACCTACACCAGTAAAACCTGCCCCCCCCCCCCCATTTAAAACAGATGAGCTGCTGAGTATCAGGCCCTGTTTACACGGAGCAAAAACAGAGGCGTTTTCATGCGTTTTGGCCGTTCGTTTACACGAAAACGGAGCTCAAAGTCACCAAAAACGATAATTTCTGAAAACTCCGGCCAAAGTGGAGATTTGCAAAAACTTCGTTTTCACGTTTGCTTGTAAACGGAGGAAAACAGAGATTTAGGCTTCAGAACGTCACATTATGCAACAGAAACGTCACCGGCGTCATGTGTGCGACCTGTGTTTACAATTAGTTTGGCCACCGTCAATATTTTCTTGTATTTTACCTGTTTTATATTCTAAAGTCACACTTAAAAGTAACTCCACTTCTCTGTCACTCCAAACGAAAGACTCTCGTTCCGTCTTGGAAGTAAAGCCTGAATTATGGTCCCGCGTTAAATCGACGCAGAGCCTACGGCGTAGGGTACGCGGCGATGCGCGCCGTACGGTGTGCGTCGCCGCGTACCCTACGCCGTAGGCTCTGCATTGGTGTAACGCGGAACCATAAATCAGCCTTAACTGGAAGTTACACGTGTCATTTGTTGATGTTTTTTCCAGGATTCTGATTGGCTGGCATGACGTTAACAGCGTATTCATGCGGATTCGTGTAAACAAAGATATTTTGAAAACGATCTCGTGTAAACGATGGAATTTTTCAAAACGTAGAGGGGGAAATATCCGTTTTTGAAAATACCCAGCTATGTGTAAACGGGGCCTCAGTCCCACAGGGGCCAGAACTCAGACACCTTCAGCTTTCAGCTCCGTGGAAAATCACAGGAAAATCCTGAACTGTCACCTGTTGATGGAGTCAAAAAAAGTGACTTTTACACTTATTTCAGGTATTTATTTGATTCCATTAACTAAATCCAAACAAAGCAGAGCTAAATGTCTCTGTAGCAAGCCTCGCTGCTACGGGGGTCACAGACAGGACAGCGGATACAGGGATGTGTGCAGAAACGTTTTTATTCACGTTCTTAATTAATTCTCCTTTTGGGAGGCAATACGTGCACCAGCACTTCCAGCAGGGCTTCGCTCGCGCTCTGCTCTGCTTAGGTCCTCCTCTGTCTCCAGGGCCCGCACACCTACTGAAATACACAGAGAGCGATTAGACCCACCTGTGTACCATCAGCTGTTCCAGCCGCGTCACCTGTGCGACACTCCTCCGCACTCCCTCTCTCCCCTGCAGACCCTGCCCCAATCCTGCACCCTGCCACAGTCTCATTTGGCTTATTTAACATTCAAAAAACTCAACAAGGATGTGTTAATTAGTTCTAACGTAAATCAAAGCAACAATGCTTTTAACTTCGACACATCATTTGAAGTTACAAATCACTAAAATTAAATCAAAATTAGACCTGTAAAGTCTGAGATGTACCTCTTGGGTTTGTTTTCTCACCATTTCTCTGAGCGTCGCACCGCTGAGAAAGACCTGCTTTGTCTGTTTTCCACAGATAACCTCTTGCTGATGTCTTTCCCTCTTGGCGTTGTGTTTACATGAAACCATATGCTCCAGTTAAACCAGCAAACTGACGTTTCCTTTCACAGAGGTGCTCACCCTTGCTGATGATCAATCAGCACTTCTATTTTGCTTTTTAATCAATATTAAGTCAAAATAAAATTTTAAAATAAAACATTATTTTTCCATTGGTAGGAATGCAAGTTTATATTTATTTTTGACACTCCCTCTGCATTTTGGCTTAAAACAAATAACTGACATGATGCTCAGGTTTTACTCACTTTAATATGTTGGTGTGTCCTGATTTGTAAAAACTAATTTAAATAGCCTGCTTTCTTTCTTACTTAGATATGCTTTAATGTGTATTTTAGCCAAAATAAATGAAATAAATGAACATTTTCCCTCTCAAGACACACATCATCCAACGATGGCTGAATATTACGATACTTCTCATGATGTGGGCTGAATTTCCATTAAGAAAAAGTTTACTTTTACCCTCTAGTCATACGTAGATGATGGAGAAACTCTATACATCGAGGAGGAGAAAGCTGCTGAAGTGAGGAAGAAGAGGAGGCTTGAAGGAGAGGAGGAGGAGGAGGAGGAGGAGGAGGAGGAGGAGGAGGAGGAGGAGTGAAAGCAGCAATGAGATGTTTTCTGTTGTATTATTGTAGTTACATCACACTGGCCACCATTTATCTCCCACACACTGCCATTCAAAGTAAAGGAGGATGACGTGAAAGGAAGAATAGAGGTGAGGAAAGATGAAGCTTGACCTCCTTCAACCGGCTCCCTCGCTTCTGTAATCACTCCTTTTTCTTTCTTCTTTGGAGGAGTGGATGCAACTGCCAGAGGGGAAGAGAAGGATGCGTGTGTTCCAGGCGACGTCTCCTTATAATTACGATCTATGTAAATGCGAGGCTCGTTTCATGCGACACCTGTTGCGTGGCCGCTCCTGCCTGATGGACGGCGGCGGCCTGGCTGCCGCAGTTTACAGGTAAACACGCGGCCTCGGTCACCCGCGGCGCTCCTGGTCTCCATGGCAACGCCATGATGCGCCAAGAGCGACGCGGCGACGGAGCTGGAGGCAGCGACCGCGAAGATCGTCTATTAGAGGTGGATGCCCCCATTTCAGAGGAAAACATATATAATATTAATATATAAGGGGAAAAAATATATTATATTATATAAAAAAAATGTAATTGTTCATTGTTCATTTATTTAAAAAAAATGTAATTAAAGATATGTAAAAAAGAGATTGAAACAGGACTAAGGTCTGAGAAAGTGGGAGAGATGGATAAAGCTGGATTTAAAGGGGACCTATTATGGCATCTAATACCTATTTTAAACAGGCCTTGAATGTCTTAAAATCAAGCTCTCGATTGTTTTTGCTAAATAAATTTGAAATTCAGCCTCTGAGCCATGTCTTTATCCTCCCAGTCTCTAACCGCATTATCAATGAGGGATTCTGAGTGGGCGGGGCTATGATAATGAGGCACTGTGCTGATTGGCTGCCTGAATGACACAATACACCGCTACGAAAAAATGGCGGAAGCTCCGGCCGGCGGAGTTAGTTGTTGTTCCAGCCAGAGTTAGTTGTGGGAGTGGTTTCACGCATCGGAGGCCAACCGATGTAAATCGCATTTTCTTTACGTAACGACGGGAGCAGAATCTGAACGGCTCGTAGATCCACATCACACTGGATGGCTCATCCGGGCGGCTGTACAGACACTGCAGAATTTGGTTGCTTTCCTCCTCCTCTGAGTTGGCAGTTGTGATTTTCTGTAATGCAATTACAAAAACAAAAATGTCATATATTCTGGATTCATTACAAATCAACTGGAATATTGAAATTTCCTTTTTCTTCTTCTTATCTATGTATTTTTTCTCTTTTTCTTTATATTTGGTTGTTTTTATTGTCTACGGGTCTGTTGTGAGTGCTGGGGTGGGGATGGGAATGTGGGAGGGATATAAAAAGATGGGAAAAATGGAAGGATGGAAGTATTCCTTGTTATATTGCTGTACTACTGTTGTATCTTGTGAAACTACTTCCAATACAAAAAATTCATTAAACAAAAATAAATGTACAGACCATGGAGAAAAAAAGCTTAAAAGGCAGTCTTCTTTTTTTATTGAATTGATTTATTGTTTTATTGATTTTTTGGGTTCTCAAAAAAAAGAAATAAAAAAAAAAAGGTCAAATGGAAATTCAGATAGAGGTAGGTTAAGGTAGACTTTTATTCATCCCCGAGGGGAAATTAATTTGTCACAGCTGCAAAAACAGGACAGACGAAAAATAAATAAATTACATAAAAAACATAGAAAGACTGTAGGGATATAAAAACAGTAAAAGTGCTGTGGTTTAAAGTGTTTTTTTTGCAGTAGAACATCAATGGAGAGAGGGGGATTGGTTCTCAGGCAAAACAGAAATGGAAATTCAAAATAAATAAATAATAAAAATGAAGACAGTTGACAAATCAGGTGTGTAGAAAGTTGATGAGTGGCGACCAGATGAGTAAGTTTTCCCATTGTGGTATGTTTATTTTTTTCTTGTATTTCCAGTTCATGAAGATAGTAACTATCCAACTATCCTCAAAAAGGGCAGTCTTCTGAAAAAAAAATTACAAAATTAAAGCTGAAAGCAGTGATGAACGGGCCCTTGCGCGTGCAATTTTCACCAATAAAGGTCAAGGACTCAAAACTAAGTCCGATGACACCAACATGACTATGTCAAACCATACAAAAGTTATGGCAGAAAGTAGGGACTACCAAATATGGACCAATCAGATGAAGGGGGGGCTCGCTTTTTGGCCTCTAGCGTTGCAACAGTAATACTTGTGACTGAGAAAAGTAATGCGCATCGTCGCAGGATGGAGACGCACATTTTGATGTATAACACACCTGGGTGCACGTTACAGTTCGGGCGAAGAAGCGGCCGAAGAAATGGCATAAATTGCGCCAAATTACGTGATTAATTCAAAATGGCCGACTTCCTGTTCGATTTCGGCCATGGCGCCAAGAGACTTTTCTTTAAGTTGCGACATGATACAGGTGTGTACTGATTTTCGTGCATGTATGTCAAACTGTATTGTGGGGCTTGAGGCACAAAGTTTTCTAGGGGGCGCTGTTGGGCCATTAGGCCACGCCCATTAATACAAACCATTTTTTTTGCCAGGCCTGGCTTGCGTGCAAGATTTGGTGATTTTTGGGGCACGTTTAGGGGGGCAAAAAGGCCCTCATTTCGTCGTAAGAAAAACAAATATAAAACGAGAAAAATAACGAGAACTCCTACAGATACATTAGGGCCTTCGCACTGTAAGTGCTCGGGTCCTAATTAATGTGGGTGACGTGACGTCACAGTTTTATACAATCCACGCTTCTGAATGAATAGACGATCTTTGGTAAGAAGGGGGCATTCGGTTCGTGGCTCCGCCCCCCCCCTCCGCGGGGCGGTGTAGGGGGTAAAGGCTGATTTATGGTTCCGTGTTACACCAACACAGAGCCTACTAGGCAACCCAAAATGTTGAAAGAGCCGTATTGGACCAAAAACACCAAAAACAAATATGTCTGGAGCCGCAAAAAGTGAAAAGTCTTGTATAAGCCTTAGAATGAAGGCAAATGGTGAAAGGCGAAATGTTGAGAAAAAAGTCGAAATGTTGAGAAAAAGTCGAAATGTCGAGAAAAAAGTTGAAATGTTGAGAAAAAAGTTGAAATGTTGAGAAAATAGTCAAAATTTCGAGAAAAAAGTCGAAATGTCGAGAAAAAAGTCGAAATGTTGAGGAAATAGTCAAAATTTCGAGAAAAAAGTCGAAATGTCGAGAAAAAAATAGAAATTTTGACAAAAGTCGAAATGTCGAGAAAAAAGTTGAAATGTCAAGGAAATAGTCAAAATTTCGAGAAAAAATTCGAAATGTCGAGAAAAAAGTCGAAATGTTGAGGAAATAGTAAAAATTTTGAGAAAAAAGTCGAAATGTTGAGAAAAAAGTTGAAATGTTGAGAAAATAGTCAAAATTTCGAGAAAAAAGTTGAAATGTCGAGAAAAAAGTCGAAATGTTGAGGAAATAGTCAAAATTTCGAGAAAAAAGTCGAAATGTCGAGAAAAAAGTTGAAATGTTGACATAGGTCGAAATGTCGAGAAAAAAGTTGAAATGTCGAGAAAAAAGTCAAAATTTTGAGAAAAAAGTCGAAATGTCGAGAAAAAAGTCGAAATGTTGAGGAAATAGTCAAAATTTCGAGAAAAAAGTCGAAATGTTGAGAAAAAAGTCGAAATGTTGAGGAAATAGTCAAAATTTTGAGAAAAAAGTCGAAATGTCGAGAAAAAAGTCGAAATGTTGAGGAAATAGTCAAGATTTCGAGAAAAAACTCGAAATGTTGAGAAAAAACTCGAAATGTTGAGAAAAAAGTCGAAATGTTGAGGAAATAGTCAAAATTTCGAGAAAAAAGTCGAAATGTCGAGAAAAAAGTCGAAATGTCGAGAAAAAAGTCAAAATGTCGAGATTAAAAAGGAAAGGAAAAAGGAAGAAAAAAGAGGAAAAGAAGAAAAAAAAGAAGAAAAAAAAGAGAAAGAAAGAAGAAATAAAGGAAAAAAAAGGTCAAACTTTAAAAAAGCTCCAGGGAGCCACTAGGGCAGCGCTAAAGAGCCGCATGCGGCTCTAGAGGTTGCCGACCCCTGTATTATACAAATAAACTTGCCTTGCCTTGTATTTCCAGTTCATGAAGATAACTATCCTCAACTATCCAACTATCCTCATAAAAGGCAGTATTCTGAAAAAAATTAATTAACTAAAAAAAAAAAACAGTGGGTGACGTCACAGTTTTATACAATCCACGCTTCTGAATGAATAGACGATCTTTGGTAAGAAGGGGGCGTTCGGTTCGTGGCTCCGTCCCTCCCTCCGCGGGGCGGCGTGGGCGGCCCCGCGTGGCGGGAGGAGGGCGTAACACGACACCCCGGTTGATGAAGAGAGAAGTGGGGGGAGAAGAGAAGAGAAGAGGAGGAGGGAGAGAACACGAAGTGACTGTGTGAGTGGAAAAAGAGAGAGAGAGCGAGCTGCCGTCGCTACTTTTTCACTGTTTCCTGAAGTCCCGCTGCAGCAGGAGGAGGAGGATGAAGGTGATGATGAGGAGCAGGAGGAGGGCTCCGCCGGCCGACGTGGTGGCTGCAACAAACGGGACGAACATTTAAACTCCTCGCATTCCGCCAGAAAGAGCGTCGGGGGAAACTTTTCACAACCACTTTGAAACCAGATCCTCCCCGGAGCTTGAAGTTCCCCTCATTTTTAACGCTTTGATCGGTTTTATTTAAGCTTTTATTTATTTATTTTTAAATAAAAACCAGCCTAAGTTCGAGCCCCAGATCGGCACCGATCGGCACAGACCGGGGGCGGGAGTTGGGGGGAGCTAACGCGGCTAAAGCTCGTCGACGACGTCCGCGGAGATGAAGACCCCCGTGGAGACAGGTGGGTTGCCGACCACGCCGGGGGAAAGTGTGTAAAAGTACAACTTTTTACATGTTTTGTAGTGTTTTGAGGCGGTTAAAGCCTGAATTATGGTTCCGCGTTAAATCGACGCAGAGACCTACGCCGTAGGGTTACGGCGTACCCTACGGCGTAGGGTACGCGGCGACGCACACCGTACGTTGTGCGTCGCCGCGTACCGTACGCCGTAGGCTACGTAGGCTCTGCGTCGGTGTAACGCGGCTCCAACTCCAGTGAAAGTGTGACACAACTATGGCGCTGCAGCGCAGCGTCCACGCGTGTTATTGTCTGGGCCGCCGTCCACGATAACTCCTGCCCACGAATCTGTCACATAACGAGCTTTATTCAACACAATCCCGCAAAAAATACACTTTATACAACTTTTACAGCGTGAGAGTGGGAAGCTGAAACGCATTGTTGGTGTTGGGGGAGGTGGAGGGGGGACAAGTGGGTCCATAATTCACTACAAAATGTAAATTCAGTGGATACATTCGTTTTTAAAGATGTTCTGGTACCATTTGGGCTCATTATGGGTCCAAATGTGTTTTGTAAAACTATTTCCATGCACTTTTTACCTGACTTGAATCCAACACCAGCCTAAAATATTTTTTTTTCTTGCATATCAGGACACTATTGTCTTAATTTAAGTTATTTAGTCATCCTGCTACTCTCTTTTAGTTTAGGAATATTAATTAATTTGTAGTAGCTTTGTTTTTTTTTTCTCTTTGTATTAAGTGAAAGTTGATCACTTTTATGATGATCCAGTTGTTGTGAACCACTAGTTTCAAGAAACTGGTTCCAGAGGTGTATTTCTGCACTGTAGTCCCCAATATTCAATTACATGGTGAAATCTGTTGTTTTTGGTACAAAACGCAACATGACCCAAAAATTCTTTTCTGTTGCATATCAGGACACTATTCTCTTAATTTAAGTTATTTAGTCATCCTGCTACTCCCTTTTAGTTTAGGAATATTAATTAATTTGTAGTAGCTTTGTTTTTTTTTTCTCTCTTTGTATTAAGTGAAAGTTGATAACTTTTATGATGATCCAGTTGTTGTGAACCACTAGTTTCAAGAAACTGGTTCCAGAGGTGTATTTCTGCACTGTAGTCCCCAATACTCAATTACATCGTGAAATCTGTTGTTTTTTTGGTACAAAACGCAACATGACCCAAACATTTCTTTCTGTTGCATATCAGGACACTATTGTCTTAATTTAAGTTATTTAGTTATCCTGCTACTCATTAAGGTTATGAATATTAATACAAAAGGGGAAAAAACAAACCTACTACAATGAATTAAGTGAAATTGATCATTTTCTGTGGTACACCTGATGATCCAGCTGTTGTGAACCACTAGTTTCAAGAAACCGGTTCCAGAAGTGTATTTCTGCACTGTAGCCCCCAATATTCAACATTTTAAACAACTTAACGGGCACCGGTGACCCGGCACAATGGTTTCTACAGTTTTGTCCATCTTTCCGATAGAATTGTAACTTTATTTTGTATTGTTTTTGGTACAAATTAAAATAAATGCATAATTAAGTAAATACAGTATTAAACTTTGACATGCAAAACTTTAAAATAAGGCATTTGGCCTCATTATGGGTCCAAATGTGTTTTGTAAAACTATTTTCATCCACTTCTTTAGCTGACTTGAACGCAACACCACCTTTTGTTGTATATCAGGATACTATTTTCACACCTGATGATCCAGCTGTTGTGAACCACTAGTTTCAAGAAACCGGTCCCAGAGGTGTATTTCTGCACTGTAGCGCCCCAATATTCAACATTTTCAACGAATGACGGGCACTGGTGACCCTTTCGATACCGAGTACTGATCCGATACCAGTGTACTTTTATTTCGTATTGTTTTTGGTACAAATGCATAATTAAGTAAATATAGTATTAAACTTAGAAATGCAAATATTTAAAATAAGGCATTTGGGTTCATTATGGGTCCAAATGTGTTTTGCAAAACTATTTTCATGCACTTCTTTAACTGACTTGAACGCTACGCCACCCTAAAATAATTTTTTTGTTCCGTATCAGGACACTATTGTCTTGTTTTAAGTTATTTAGTCATCCTGCTACTTTTTAGCTTAGGGATATGCTTTCATTTGTAGTAGCTTTGTTTTCTTTTTCTCTTTGTATTAAGTGAAATAAGATGATTTTCTGTGGCATACCCGATGATCCAGCTGTTGTGAACCGCTGGTTCAAGAAACCGGTTCCAGAGGTGTATTTCTGCACTGTAGCCCCCAATATTCAACATGACTAACGGGCCCTGGTGACCCTTTCGATACAGAGTACTGATCCGATACCAGTGTAACTTTATTTTGTATTGTTTTGGGTACGAATATTTAAAAAGTGCATAATTAAGTAAATATGGTATTAAACTTTGACATGCAAATCTTTAAATCAAGGCATTTGGGCTCATTATGGGCCCAAATGTGTTTTATAAAACTATTTTAATGCACTTTTTTTGAGCTGACTTGAACGCAACACCACCCTAAAATATTTTCTTGCATATCAGGACACTATTGTCTTGATTTAAGTTATTTAGTTATCCTGCTTTCATTTGTAGTAGCTTTGTTGGTTTTTCTCTTCGAAGAAACCGGATCCAGAGGTGTATTTCTGCACTGTAGCCCCCAATATTCAACATTTTCAACAACTGACGGGCACTGGTGACCCGGGACAATGGTTTCTAAAGTTGTGTCCATCATTTCTCTGGTTTCTGGCTTTCTTCGGTGGGAATTTCTCTCATTTCCAAAAAGTACACCCCAGGGCTTTGCCTCTGTTGTTCATCCATCCATCTTTCCTTTCCACTTGATAAACTCCTGCTTTTTTTTCCTTTTTTTCACAGAATGGCTCCCTAAATGTTTGATACGGTTGCTCTCTGGTTTTTTTTTAGCAGTATTCGTGCCACGTCTGGAAATCGCAACCTTGCACATTGAGCACGTCACAGTTTTCCTGGTGGGATTTTCCAGCCTAAATTAGTACAATATTGCCAACACCTGGCAACTGAAAACAGGATGTTGCGCGTTAGCGTTGTGTAACTTCCCTTGTCAGCTTTTTTTTTTTTAGTGATACAGAAGAATTGATCTTCTGTTCATTAAAGCTGCATGGACTCGGATGGATACTCATCAATAAGATATCCTTAGTTCCAGCAGGATCGGCGAGTATTTCTGATGCTGAACCCTTTAACACCAAATTAATATGGAAATCAAACTTTTCTATAAGAACAACAGACATAGAGCAAGCTTTATATTTGTTTTGATATCCACCAAGAAGGGTAGAAAGTGACCACATGACTCAATTGGAGCTTTAAATGCCATTGCATCTGATAAGTTTGGGAATGAGGTATTAAGCCATAGTGGTTTTAACTCTCCTAGTCTTCCCCCTATCTGATACTCGCAGAATAAATCATGCATTTGTAATTTCTGCTTCCTCTAAAGCACGTCACAAGTATGAGCTTCTTGAACCCTGACACATGCAAGTATTGACCCTCAGGTGGATCCATTGTTGTTGTTGTTTACTGCCCCTTTAGGAATTCAGAGTTTAACTCCGAAGTCTCCGTCCTTGCAGTTTTAAATTCCACACATTTTCCTGTGACAGTGCTGGCTCCTCTGAAGTGATTACGATTTTCCTCCATTGTGCAGTGAGATGCTTTTAAGTTCAGTTTAGCCAGGCACGCTTTGTGGTGATCTCGGGAAGGCAGAGGTCCAGCACCAATAATAGATGTTTAAAGAGGGGAATGCTTCACCGCAACACAATATCATAATTAGAAATACGGCTTTCTCCTCTCTATAGTTTGTTGCTGCTTTTTATATCACAGAAACGTGTAGATAACCTGAAATGTAACTTAATTTTCCAGGCAGAGTGTCTCTGTTCTGTTGCATGCACTGGGAACTGACACTAATTAATTCAGTGTCCCTGATTCACATCTAAAACTAATCTAGAAAAGCTTTTTTCTGTGGCATTGTGAATGTGCAGAGCCGCTTTCTGCTTTGTGCTTGACTGACTTCCCCGATCCGGAGGGTCAGAAGTGGCGAGGATGCTTTGCACTTTTTAGATTTACGAGTACTTTTAAAAAAAACAAAAGATCTATTTGTGAGATAATTTCGGTAGAAGTTTAAACAAGCTTTGCTCCGGGGAGTCTGCGCCATTGGAGTGACAGCTCAGTTTTTAAGTGAGTCAGTCTAGTTTCTCAGCGGTTCCTGATTTTTAAGCATTTACAGTGTGGTTCATACCGATTTCCTTTAGTTCCTGGGGATTAAAGTCGAGCCGCTCTTTTCCCCTCTGAGTCACGGCTTGAAAACGAAGCTGTCTCGCTTTGACAGTGACATCAGGCTGGAAGGAGATGTCACTTTACTTTGACATGTTTCGCTTTTGTGAGGAGACCCATCGCACCGTCTCGTACTCGCAGATAAATATATACGTGTTAAAAATACAGGTCAGCATGCAGCACGTTCCTATCAGGAAGTCAGAAGTCTGGCCCCACCAACGCCAGCTCCAATTTTCCGCTTGTGTTCCTCCTTGTATCAACAAGGCGCCACATGTGAGACGTCACAGCTGTGGACAGGCGTTTGCACGCTTTGTTACGTTTCGCGTGTGCGGAGTGAAAGAGGCCATACATGAGCCGCTAGCCGGTGTTGAGTCTGGTTTGAGGGCTGGGCCGCCGTGGCGTTTATTAATATACGTCTGCCGCGGTGTGGCTTTACCTGACACTGATGTGGTCGTGACAAAGCCAGTGTTTTACTTTCAAAAATACCCTTCTGTTGTGGGAAGTTGACTCCGCTTGTCGTAATTGGAGGAAGCGCTGGACGTCTGTGCATATTCAAGTAGCTTTAATAACACTGGATTGAAACTACGCCATTGATTTTCCTAGAAAACACTCCGAGTGCCACGGTTGTAGCCGAGTTCAGTGATGAGGTCATGCCGTCTGTGTTTACCGACACTGTAACTATAAGAATGCAACTGAGCCAGTTCAGATTTTTATTTAATTAATTAATTCATTTATTTATATTATCCCCCCTCCCACATGCCAAAGATCTGATATGACCCGTGGACGTGTAAGTGGTTTAAAAATAAAGGTTCAGATGTTCTCAAATCAGTTTTAGTACTGGTTTATGTCTGGGAGTAAATCAGGCGTGAGCTGCCGTCTGAGCGGACAGATGTGAGTCTCGCTGTCGATGGGACTCAGACGCCCTTGGAAAAATGCATCATCGGCGGCGGATTTATACCCAATCATACGCTGACCTCCGAGAGGCTGCAGAAAGTAATATCTCAGGTGATGATTATTATAACATGGGCATTTCTGAACTTTAATTCTATATCAGACGAACCCGTGAGAACTGGGTACTGAGAAAAATAAATAAAGATAAAATTAACAAAAAAATGCACATATGTAAGTCCTCACAGCTATACAACAGGTAGTGTATATCATAGCAAAAGAAAATAAATCTCACACACGACAGCACAGCCTGCAGCTTAACCTTATTGTTCACTTGAAAAAATATAATTTGGCATTAACACTACACATCACATGTAAATTATGCATTTCACATTAACTCACTGAAAATCATAGTTGTAGCATTATGCTACTATGATGACACATTTTCATCACATGTATAGAAACAAAACCAAACGTACCTCGTAGGCTGCTAACTACTAAATAGGGCTAAATCTTGCTTGCTGCTTCTGTATTTTTATCCTTTTTCCTTTAAGTGTTTATCTCTTTTATCTGTAAACTTTGTTAGAGAGCTCATCTATTGTTTGCTTCGTTTGCGCCGTTTTTGCAGTGTGCGTCAATTAATTGTGTTGTGCAGAAACTAGGCCTGCAGTAATTAGTTCGGCCTCTAGGAATACTGCATTACAGGTAGGAACCGAAAAACGGGAGGATAAACTAATCTAAACTAACTGACAATAAGGCAGTTACACTTTTACTGAACGATCTGATGACACGGCGATATAAATGTGTACATATTGTGGAATAATGATCTTGCTTGCACTTGTTTTCCCAGCTGATGGGACGCTTTTCAAAAAGGTGATGTTAACAACTTTGAAGCCTTTCCACGTTTATAGCTGTTTTCTCTTTGAACGTGTACGACTCATCTGTTAAATGAAGCTGGAACCGCAAAAGAAAAATCAACATACTTGAGCAGCATTCATCTCTTTTTCTGGCAGCTTAACAAAGTTTAGTGCATCACTGCATCCCGTAGGTAAAAGACAGGCCTGTATTTGTCCCGCTTTTGAAGTTCTTTGCAGTTAAATTTAGTCAAATCTGACCACAAACATGTTTCTGGTGTTTCCAATTGGAGCTGAAAACGTGAGAAACATTTTTTAGGATACAAACACCAACAGAGACACGAATGTTATATATTTTTCCCCGGGTTTTTACGGTTCTACTGCAGGTGACCAGGTCGGCTCAAAAGGTGGACCTGATCACATTCCTGATTACTATTAAGTCGAGCCAGGGCAAGCAGACCCTGGAAAAACTGCAGCCGCGTGACGTCAGTATTCCTCTGGTGTGCCGTCAACCGGCGGCCGGGTCAGAGCTGCCGTGGTCCTCTCTTGATGTTGCAGTGGGCCTCTTTTCCTGGAAGTGTGTATGTGTGGTGGCTCCGGTGACCCGTGCCCGGCTCAGACGCTAGACAACAGGTTGCTGGAGGTAGGACGTGCTGGCTAAACAAATAATAAACCCTCACACACAGGAAAGGGCTGACGGGCTTTAATAGACACCCACAGCTGAAGCTTAATGCAATTTAAAATAAAAACAGGAAACCTGGCCTCGTAGAAGTGGAAAAATTGTAAATCCATTCTTTTTGGTTTGTTTTTTTCTTTATCTAAATGGTGGTATTTCATGCACAGTTATGATTTCCACTCTCATTTTTAACCATGAACGGATCATAAAACATCCCCCGTAGTGAATTACTTATAGAAACGTTGTGTGCAACAAATCTAAAATAAAGAGCAGAGTTTAAAGAGGAAACTAGAAGTGCCATTTCCCTGATTGTGAAAGTGAGACTCTACTCAAATAGACGATTCGGTTGTATTTGTTGGTCTTTGTTCTGGAAACACAAACGGCGAATGTGGAAAAAGTCAAACAAGTGAGCAGATCTGAAAGTTCAGAGCGAAGGAAACACCACATAGGAGCCCAGGAGGTTTATCTGCTGCTGGTAAACACACAGCCTGAATATTAAATCATAAAAGCATCTCTGGGTGGGTACAGGTTAAGCATGCGCCGCACGATTCCTAAACACACGGTGAGTCTGAAGCAGCGCAAGAGCCAGATATGATCTCCGAACGCTCGTTTTCTCCCCAACATCACATTTGTAACTTTTTCCAACACTCGTATTTTAGCACGCTGCCCTCACACTCCAGTGTAATCATTTATTCATCCATTTCACCGCACATTCTTACTTTTATAAATACCAGTTTGTGTGCAGAAAAACCCCTGCATGAGGTTTTTTTTTTTTCTTGGTGCACATCATTCTGTGCATCTGGTCCCTGAGCGCCAGTTCTTTCCCCCACGATGCATTCCTTTAAAAATAAAAACGTGGAGCGTTTTCGTCATCCTACGTCAAATTTATTTGAAATGCATTTTGTCAGGTTGACCTGTACGTTTAGTCATAATTTGATAGACTATATTTAATTTCCCGGATCCCTGTGTTTTTGAAATGCCGGCAAACGCTTTTCAATCCCACCGGGGTCTCAGCGCTGCAAAGTTCACGCGTCGTGTTTTTAAAGGTTGAGTTATTTCTAGTGCCTCAACCATGGAAACTGCAAGATTCGTGTCCAAGAGAGGTTTCTTACCTTTTTCAATGCGAGATTACCTTCTGATTCCTCATCTTGTTCTCATCAAGTATTTAGCTGGGTAGTGGCCTGGGAGGGTATCACTTGCCGTTGGCCTGGACTCAACAGTTGTGCGCTAAGTAGAGCAAACACAAATGACTCACTTTAACTTCTTGGAAGAAGCCTGTGATCTGCTGGCAACGTTTTCTAGTTAGTTTATTTAGCCAAATTAGATGCGTAACGACTGTTGGAGAGAACATCATCTCCCAGTAGTCGTCTTAGCCTATTAAACTGTCGTCATTGCGTGGTCCGTATGGAGGACCAAAAGTGTCATAATTCAAAATAAAAGCAGAAATGTATGCGTTTCTGCTTTTATTTTGAATTACGTCAGTTTTGATCCTCCTTAGATTTGAGTATCTGGGTGATTATATCAATTTTTAATCAGTTAATTTGAATTAATAGTTTATTATATTAAAAATGAATTTCCACTTTTATCCGCATAGTTCTGGAAGGAAAATTTGCTAATTTGTTCCATCCTAAATGGACACGTAAGTGTCTGAAGTCAGCAGCACGACTCATTTACATCAGCATCTTAAAGGGATCAGAAAATTGGAAAGACGCTATACTTGGTGGCGTTTTACGTTGCTAGCAACAAATTTACAGTCAAAGAGCTGTAAACAATCGGCCACAGATGTGATACTTGTTGCCTATTTTAGATTAACTTGACTTTTTAAGAGCTCGACTTTTCTTTCACAGAGATATTATGTCGGATCATGTAGATTAAATAACGGTAAATGAAATACAAAATCATATTTTAACCCCCTTAATTAACGTAACATTTTTAAGAATGCATTCTGATTGTCTTAAGAGAACTTGGTCGTAAGTTTGTTGGCGTGCGGTGGATCTTGTATTATTATTATTATTATTATAGTAAAAAAAAATAAGTTTTTGTAATCAGGAAATAAATTGATTTTAAAATCAAAAGACAAGCATACCTTTAGGACCCCAGTACCAGAGCAGAGGTGTGGTATCCGGGTCCTTGAGCTGTCCTGCACGTTTTAGACGTTTAGATGTTTTAACACACCAGGTTCAAATTAATGGTCATCCTTGGCATGTCATCAAGGTCTGAACAAGTCTGTTAAGCGCCAGCGTTTGTTTGGAAATCAGTGTTTGGAGTCGTCGCACCAAAGATTTTTTTTTTTTAACCACAACTTTGGTGTGAACGCACCCTAAAATGTTCGAAAACAGAAGAGTGTAAACGTTGGAACACAAACAGAAGTTGATTTTATATTAAATAACATTACAAGCCATTACATACCTAAAGATTGAACATGTTTCCACATGCATGCGGGCCGCTGCGGCGTTGTGCAACCATGGTTGTTGTAGTGTGAAACCACTAGCAATGGGTAATTTGTAAAGTTTCAATAAACCCTGCAAGTGTACATTATTTGTTGACAGTTCTTTGGATCTGCTTCACTTCGACTGCAATTAGTGATCCCCGACACCTCCAACGTTATTCTCAATGGCTCCCACTGTCGGCCCGCTAAAACGCTGGCGTGGGTTTGCAAATACAGCCGAACCCATCGGAGCTAAAGAAAAATATTTACGGATTAAAACTTACTGAATGTTTTTACTGTAGATGGAAGACATATTATGGTCTGTTTAGGTTACATAATTTGTCTCTTGTTAGATGCTGTAAAAATTATTCTGCACGTTACAAGATATAGTTGGGTCTTTTACCGTTATTAATCTACACGGTCTGATGGAAGATCTCTTAGAAAGCTGAAAGACAGACATCAGATAAAGGTGGGCCTTTTTTTTTCTGGGGTGTCATTTGTAAAATACAGACATTTTAATCCGAACAACGCTCATCTGGACAATCTTTCAACCCGCTGGCTCAGCGTCTGCAAGTGTTTATGAATGTGGTGTTAGCTCTGCGCCAGGTGATAAAACGAAAGAGCAGGTCAAGCGGAACTGATTCACTTGAGGGAGCAGATAAGGAAAAGTTTTGCGCCAGGACAGATCTCTCCGAAACACCTGACAGGATACCAAGATTCCTGCTTCAGTCTTGTTCTTTTCACACATTTATGAATGTCTTTTCTGTGACTTTTTTTAATATTTACAGGGATAGGGCTACATGTATTTCAATTTCTCTTCATTTGGAGGTTTTTGAGTCGAACCAAGGCTGAGAGAGACACGGAAAGGTGTATTGGTGGGTTGGTATTTTGTCTATTGCTACCTCTAAGAGGTGCAGCATGTGTGTTATGGCTATAGCTGGTGGTTTGCGGTGAGTGACGGAGGCGGTGAGGGTTTATCAGAGCGGCTGAGGCAGAACCGGGGACAGAGTAGCAACGTTGGTAGCAAAGTAGCAACCCAGGTTGTGTGGGAGCAAAGTTATTTACCGGTTTATAGGGAAAAACACGAGCGGTTAGACGTGGACGACACGGTTAAGTTTAAGCCACTATTAATTCACAATAAAATTACGTAGTTTTTTTTTTTTTTAAACAATTCTTTTTTTTATTAATGTTTCACTTTTACAAGTAAAGAATGGATATATAATATGATCCACAGAAATAACAAGCAAAACAGGCAAACAAAAACAAAACACACAAGAAAATCCCTGCAATATGATGTTAGAGACATCGGGCTCTACATAGTTCAAGTAGGGCTCCCAAACCTTATAGAATTGGTCTGTTTTTGAATGTAATATACATGTAAGGTACTCTAGTGGCACTAGATCAAACACCACTCTTTGCCAGCCTTTAACAGTTGGTACTTTTTCATTGATCCACTGCAATAAAGTTTTCTTCCTCGCTGCATAAGTAAGAATACAATACAGCCTCCGATTATGTTTTAATAACTGTTGTGTTGGGACGCCCAATACGAGAGATACGGAGTCCGTCTCCAGTTTTAAGTCCAATATCTTTTTCTATTTCAGATGCACATTAGATCAATG
Organism: Cololabis saira; assembly: GCF_033807715.1. Taxonomy (NCBI): domain Eukaryota; kingdom Metazoa; phylum Chordata; class Actinopteri; order Beloniformes; family Belonidae; genus Cololabis; species Cololabis saira. The sequence goes on along the minus strand of NC_084601.1, from coordinate 31,389,113 downwards.
CACTTGCAGTTTACAACATGACCAAAAACATTGAGTCAGGGTACCAATTTCTAACAAAATTACGTAGTTAATATCCATTTAGATCCATTCGGTGGAAAAAAAAAACTACTGAGCTGCTAATTTTAAAACCAGTTGTAGAATGATTCAAAATAAATCGGACAGATCCCCCCCCCCCCTTTAAAACTACCTCAAGAGCCGCGAGGGGAAGCCCTGCCAACTTGTTGCAGGGAGAAAAGAGGGCAGCTCGGTTTGTGGTTGTTTGGACTGGGTTGATCCAGCCCAGACCTTTCCTGCCCCGACCCCTTCCTGGCATTGCACCTGCATTTTTAGCTCACACTGCTTTATTGAAAATGCGAAGTGTCCAGCCGGGAGACGTTGCCAGGCTTATTCCACATTCATATTCTCACAAATTAAAACCATGCTAGCTTTATGAATACAAATTTCTTCAAGGCTGCATGTGTTGACACGCAAACCTCCGTGGAGTAGGAGGGGTTGGGCCGGCGCTTAAATTGAACCAAATGGTTGGAATATACTTAACTTTCTTTTTTACCTTTTTTTAGATGCCTCTCTTTGTTCATCTGTTTGTCCTTAGCAGAGACGGTAGCATTCACCTCATGCTGATCCAATGCTCCCAAACTACTACAAACTTATTCAAGGCACGTTTTTGTTCACACTACTAAACGTTTGTTATCTTTTGCTTCACCGGCTACCTGCAGATGGATTGCTGGAGGGAATAAAATGCACTTTTGTGGTACAAAAACCAGATTTCTAGCTTTTGGAAACATGGCCAACGAGACCACATTTGATCCGAGGGAAAAAGTGGATTTCTTTTGATTACTTGTGCCCATGTATTGCTTTTTTTTTTTTTAAGGAAATCTTACCCGATGGCATGTGCAGTTTAAAAAGACAGAACGTTTAATTGTGTTCTTGTTTCTGACATGTTTTAAAATCACAGTTTAGCCAGATCAAACTGAATTAAATGATAAAATCAAGGAAAAGACACCAATTTGTTAACTTGCTGCTTGATTAACTCTTTACTGGGCATAAAACTACATTCGGTTACTAGAGTAGGCATATGTGCCATTAATTAAAAAAAACTAGACACGGTCCTTTATAATTGTCTCCAATAAGCCCGTAAAGTTGTAAAGTTTTTTACTGACTGCACCACAAAGGGTTAATAGAAAGCAGCACATGTCTAGAAGAGGATGTCACACAGTCATCCTGTTGAAGCTCAGGTTTAAATGCCTTTGATTCAACAATAAAAGGGTAGATGATGTCATATTTTAGGGCAAATTATGTAAAAAAAGAACAGGAAGGTTTTTTTTTTAGCAGTTTCTGTATCCAGAAATGTAAAATGAAAGAGCAGAAACTTGTTCTGAATCCATCTTCTCCTCTCACTCGCTTGTTTTCCTGCACAGCACGTGTTGTGCTTACTCCAGTTATTGGTCTGTTGGGGCTCTTGCAGCTTTCTCTCCCCTGTGGTTGTTGCAACTTGCCCTGGGAATCCGTGTGTGGTGTGTTTGTTTGATGTGACTCGGCGTTAACATGTCGTAGCACCTCAAATCCAGGGCACATGTGGCTGCAGAAAACAGTCTTGCAGGCCGGACCGACTCGACGGCAGCGGTGAAAAATTAATACTAGTTTACATTAGAAGGAAGTAAGTCGGATCTATCGGTACAGAATCTGGTTTCAATACTTCCAATATTTTCATTTATGTATTCAGCTCAAATTTGCATAGAGGGAACGAAGCCCGAAGGGCTTGTACAGAGTTCCACTCCCATCAACAACTGTGATGAAGTAACAAAGATAATGTACAACAAATTATGAATATAAACGTAAAAGAGAACATAGATACAAGGTCTGGATTACATTAAAGATAAAGACATTGAAGGTTAAGGCGGAATAAGATTGTTTTTTTTTAATAACTTTCTGAAGGAGGTAAAAGATAATGTTGACTTCAGCGACACATTAAAGTCATTCCAGAGTTTTGGATCTAAATGTAATATTAAATTGATGACCAGATGTTCAACAGAAGGGTAAATGAAGATTGCCACTGTGTCTAGTTGGATATGAATAAAAAAAACTTCTGGAAAGTGACAGGAAAATCTTGTTTTTTACTTCCTCCATGCCAATATATTTCCAATATTTCCTCTGCCGCCTTCACTCCAGGGCCTCCTTTCATTTTTGCCATGGAGTCAGGATAAATTCCTGTAATTGCCTCTGGCTTTGGCAGATGATGAAAATGGCATTAAAGTAGATTTTATATTTAAACATTTTCTAGGTATCATTTGTAAATAGAAATTCCAACATTGAGAAATTCTTCTGGTGCCACAAAAATACCGGCATGACCCTCAGTACGGTTACACGAACATCTAAAGCAAGTTATTGGCAACAATCTACTCAAGGATTAAAAGTAAACATATGCGAGAAGACAATCGATTGAGTGAGGTGTGTTCGACTCCACAACACTGGGTTTTACCACACGCACTTTTGCGTTGGCGTTCTTCCGGTTATTTCTTTGTTAGTCTCTTTCGTCTCCTACTGTGTTGATATTCTGGCTTTCGCGGTGTCGTCAATTCCAGAATGGGGCCCAGGGGCAGTTGCTAGCTCGACTAAGCGTGGGTTGTGTATAGATGCAGGAATAACTCGGATTAAGACGAATTATCTGGCACTAAAAGCTCGATCTCAAGAGCTTCAGTTCGGTTTGACTTCTGGCTAAGGTGTAAACACAGCTTTTAAAAATTCAAAATTGGTTGGATTAAGTCAACAATTCGACTTTCTGTTCAACTTTTGGTCTGAATCACCCAAAATATTTTATTTATTCAAGTTTATTACTGAAAATTGTGGAGGAAAAAAAACATAAATCACAAATTTAAAGATAAGACAGTAATGAATGCCGCCTTTGTCTCGTTTGAAAGCCTTAAGGATACGGCAGCTTATAAAAGTAGTAAATTATGTTGGTGATAAGAATGGGACCATTAGAACCGGCCAGCGCCATCAGTGGTCCATAAAACTACCTTTTCTGCATCTTCTGCACTCAACAAACTCACATAAGTTTATATGTACTTGTTTAGATGACATACTGACTTGCTGAACACTGAGTGGGATTTTATTTTGAAAAGCTGACTTGCATTTTTCTCTCAACTCGTGTGAGCCGTTACGTGCCGATGATGAACGAGGGAGTCTCAGTTTGACTGAAATGGGGAAATCAGTTAGTCCCTCTGACACTCGCTCATCTCGCCCACTCGCAGCATGCAGGATTTATTAAGGGTCTGGACCCCCCACACGCCATGAAAAGAGGGGGGGGGATCTGTCTTGCATTTACACACACAGAGCCACACTCTTTTAATTTTCTCACTATAGCTCATGAGTGTTTGGTGCTCATTTGGGCTGCCATCTCCCTGCGGTGACGCCGGCGTGCCTCTGTCTTTAATGTTTTTTATTCAGGGAGCGAGCCACTCTGTCTACAGACTGGAAGATCCACATTTAATGCAATAGAAGAATTAAGACTGCGGTGAGTTTGCCGTTGAGGAAAGGCTGACTAACACACCCAGACGTCATACATGTACAGTCCCATGTTGGCCCTTTGAACATTTTCAGAAGTTGAGGCACATTCAGCGATTTACTGTCACTGTTATTGTTGTTTAAGCCAAAAGATAAATTATATGAGCGAGTGTTGAAGAGTTGAACGTCGAAAACCGCAGATTGCTGGCGATACAGCAATTATTCATGTTTGACGTGAGAAGAAAATGCATGAAACGCTTCTCTCTGTTCGTCGATAGTCGCCTGCGCGCTGATCTGACGGGCTTGTTTGTAATAACACGAGCTGGCGGGCGTTCAGGGACGGTTTGAGGTGAAGGAGCTGGAATTTATTTTCCTTATCTGGTTTGAATCTTTACCTTGATGTAATCAGCAAGTCTTGCCACCGTGAATAAACAGGTAAATCATGGATAATGGAAAACATTAGAAACAATTAACTGTGCTTTCATAGGCTGTAAAAAGATGCATAAATTACAAATTGATCGTTTATCAAAGTCTCTTTGACAGGTTTTGAATGAACCATCGCGGACGAGACAAATATAGTTTATTTTAGGCAAGGCAAGTTTATTTGTATAGCACAATTCAAAACAAGGTAATTCAATGTGCTTTACATCAACATTAAAAACGGCAAGACACAATTAAACAGTAAATATCAAATAAAATGTAATGATAAAAGAGGTCAAATGATAAAAAGCACAAGTTGTTAAAAAGTAAGGGCAGTAGAGTACAGCAGGTACACATCTCATTCTTAAAATGGCAAGAATTACGTTTCTGTACGGTCAAAACGTACAAAGACCGGGTCAAATACAGTATTACAAAAGTAATCTGCCGATTTGTGCGGTGAATCAGACCAATTTGACAATTCTTCGTCACTATGCCTGCATTCAGGGCTTATCCATCACATTTTAGCCGAACTAAACTGCTTACATGTTTAATCTTATATGCCCAGATATTAAAAATGACACATGTAGGCCTGTGTTGAAAAAATCGATTCTCCGATTTAAAATTGATTCTCATTTTAATTCCTAAAAATCGATTCGTATGTCTAAACATCTTTTTTCATTACATTTTCCTCCCTGTATGATTTAATAAAGTTCATTTTGTCCATGGATTTAATTTGCTTATTCTTTTTGTCAGACAAGAAATTTGATGAAGGCGAAAGGAATCACCAAAACATGTAAGGTAGTTAAAAAACCTAAAAATGTCTTGTCCAACAAAATGAATTAGCAAATTAAATACAAAATGTAATCCCAGTAGCATGCACATGGTGTGAAACTATCAAACAATGAACACGGCGTCAAGTTTAACACTAGTATTAATATGTTGCATAACTACAGTCATGTAATTCAGGCAATGGCTCAAAAAACAACTTTGATAACACTAACTTAAATCGGATTGAATCGAGTCGTGATAATCGATTGAGTCTTAAGAATCAAAATTGAATCGATTCTTGACATTTGAATCGATCAGCAGCCCATGATGGCCTCAGCAGCATCACACGAAGCGCTGGACCGCAGTGAGGCATCGCCATCGGGCAACGCTGCTCATTTACACCACTTCTACTCCCACATAAACGTTTGCGTTCTTCTGTTTTAGGAAACTTTGTGCAAGTGACATTATTCCCATCTGAGTGGTTAAAGAAAGACCTGCTTGTCTGTAACATTAATGTGGTTTTTATACAACACGATGACCCTAAAATTACAGCGTTGACAACTCTTCACGATCTGTTACCGTTGTTTAATTTGACGAATGATATCAGCCCCGCTGTTTATTCCAACCGGCTCCAGTTAGAGTTTAACAAAGAACCAGCACAAAAAAAAAACAAAAATAAATCTACAATGTCGATTCCCTGCAGCTGCATCCAAAGACTTTCCCGAAACAACTGCAGCACGACCCACCGAGCATGAATCTGACCCAAGACCATAAAACATTAGATTAAATAATTTCATCAGAAGCATGTTGATGGCTGTTGTCTGCTTTCATTTGCTTTCATTTAGTCTCAGCTGGCTATCTAAGTTTTTAAAGCCACAATACATCTTCAAGCTTTTCTTATCACGTTAAAATAGCAGTAAAGGTTAATTTATCAGCTTTGCAAAAAAAAAAAAAAAAAAAGCAGCACTGGCATGTAATATTGCTATGCCACATCCAGTTTGAGGATGTCATATCATGCGTCCCATAATTGACTGGCTGCCGTGAAACTTTATCTAGAAGGGGGGAAAAAAACACCATCAAGGACACATGGAGATACTTGGAATCTACTTAATCAGCACCAGATATGCACATTGTTGTCTGATATGTGACTTTGGCACCATGTAGACCATAAAAGTCCACGTTTAATTTCTGCTGGCGATGTCTGAAGGCTCTGCGACTTCAGGGAAATAAGATACTGCTGCAGTTGATTTCTAATGGAAATGCACAAAGGAATGTTTTTCCGTTTTTGTTTTTATTTCTAAACTCCATCCTGTTTTGTAATTTCATCATTGCATATCTAGAATTGTTATCCACTGTGGCGCCTTTTTCGTCAGTATGGAAACGTGCCGGAGAGACAACAGCCTTATGTGGCAGGAACAGGAAGTTTGATTGGCAGGGACGATGGGAACGAGGTGCTTGTGTTTTGAAACCTACAAAACTATTCTGGGTCGTGGCGACACGTGTATATCTGTGGTTTTGTGCACTAATAAATGCACTTTTGTGTTCCTACGGCTAAATTCAGTATCTGAAAAGGCTAAATTGGATTTGTTGCATCCGTGTACGTTGCTGAAAAACAACCAAACTGCTGGAACACATAAGATTTTGGATTTAAATGGTGATATTTTGTCCCCCTGTCTGTACATACTCCAAGTCAAGAATCTTTTTTTTTTTTAATCAATTTCTGAAACTACTTTCATGTAAATCCTGGGAAAGATGCGGTTCAAGGGTTTCTTCACTCATCCCTTTTGTTGGATGGATCTTAACATTGTCAGACTGGATCTTCAATATCCTGCTTGATCATTCTTTGGACAGCAGAGTAACTGCTTCTTTCTTTTTCCCAGTATTTTCTAGTGACGCCTTGTAGATAAAGGTTGGTTGTCTTCTTGGTTTTTGCCAGCTGGCCGCTCAGTTTGATGTTGTTAATCAGCGCAGCCTGACTGTGGAGCGGTCCGGTTTGTCAGGTTTAACGCTTGTTGACTGCACTCTGCAGGGTCCGGGCCTGACATATTTCCTCCAGACAGATGTGTCAGAAAATATGAAAAGTTATCGGTGTGCATGTGTGAGTACAACTATGTAAACAAACTGTTTAAAATGTCTTTTTAAATGTCCTTGGTTTTAAGCATTGGTTTTGGGTTACTTGGCATCATTCAGGGCTTTTTTCATGTCGGCCTTCAGGTAACTGTTTGCTTTGTCATTGTTCCTTGTAGCTCTTTCAAACGTAGATTTGAAAGGAACGTTTTTGCAGAAATTGAACGGAGGATGGGGGGGTGATGCACCGCTGATGCTCCTCGGAGGTCGTCTTAGAACTGAACGTCATGTATGTGTGAAGTAGGGCTGTGCGATTAATCGATTTTAAATCTAAATCGGATTTATTAATCAAAATCGATGTTAAAATCGGAAAATCGATTTTCCTTTTTTGCAGCTGGCTGCATTACAGACAGAGCTCGTCTAGTCATCTTTGTTTGGTCAAAATAATTGTAAATGTTGTCACTTTACTAAACTCAAGGAGGATTAACAGTATCTTTCAATTGCACTTCATTCCCAATAGGGAAATTTGTTTGCTATTTTTCTTTAAAAATAAAGATAAAATATTTTAAACAATTTATTCCATTGTCTTTTGTAGTTTTACCAAAGAAATTGAAATCGAAAATCGGGTTTTCAGAGAAAAAAATCGGGATTTTATTTTTGTCCAAAATCGCCCAGCCCTAGTGTGAAGCCACATTCACGATATGCATCTGTCAAACTCCGAGCTGGTCAGATGTGCAGGATGCAAATCAATATGTTTAATTAGACTCAACAGGTCAAATACACAATCGGCTACTTTTTAGATCGCAAAAGATGTTTTTACCCTTCTGAGTCTCTCACAGCACAGGCAACCCCTCGTACCTGCAGCTAGTGTTGGTTTTTGTCTGCCTATTTTAGTCTTAATCTAGTCTTTGGGTCAAGCTATCATTTTAGTTTTTATTAGTTTTAGTCACGTTTTTACTCCTTTTAGTGGTGTCAGTCGACTAAAAGTCTGAGCATTTTTAGTCAGAATTGACCATTTTAGTCTCGTTTTAGTCAAAGACTGTATTTAGCCAAACCCATTTTACAATTCAAACAAGGTTATCTTATATTGTTATCTTATAGACTCAAGAATACATTCATTCCAGATACAGAAGACTCATTTGCGTTTACAACATATTTATTTTTCGGCATTTCTCCCCAATTTTTTTCTTTTTCGACAACACATTGGGTTTTCTTTTCCACGTCTATGTAGGAAAGTGTATTCAAAGATGGTCTCTTCTTCTTCTCCCAGCCCCAGAGAAGATTTGCGCGTTTCTTTATGTATCTTTGTTTTTAACTGAAGTGAACCTAGAGCTCTGCGTTAACGGCATCAGCCTCTAACTCTGCAGCTGCATCTTCTGGATCTGATTCCCCGCGGGGCCACGACTGGGATTGAGGACGTGACGTCACCCAGCAGCAGAACTAAACCAGAGGAATCTACTGAAAACATGGACATTAAGGATCTTTGGTAGAACATTTCGTCTTGTTTTGGTCAACGAAAATGAAGACGCATCTTAGCAGAGTTTTTATTTTGTAATCTACATTTTAGTCTGGTTTTGCATTATATATTTAATTATGTTTATCATCACATGACCAGCATTTTCGTTGCGTCTCGTTTTCTTCAGCTGATAAAGGTTCGTTGACGATATTTATTCATAATTTTCGCTGACGAAAGCAACTTTACCTTGGGGTAATAATCCAGAGCTCCAACAGCAGCACCAACACATCTAAGAGTAGCTACCTAATATTTCTCAGACTGCCACCAAGTGGCTCAACCCTGCTATAACGTTGCAGACGCGAGTGTGAGAAGCTCAGATACTGAGCAGCCGTTTAACCGTACTCCCAGGCTCGTGCACAGTTCCACTGAAATGCCACAGTGACTCCAGGATACGGGCCAGAGATCTCCTGCAAGGAAGCCAGGCAGCCAGGATCTCATTAGAGCTAAGTGTTTGAAAGGGTTGTCATTCTGTGGAAGGAAAGCATGCTCAGACGCGTTCAGGAGCACGTGTGCTTGCATGTATGTGCCGCTCCTCCGGGGGAAGAATAGGCCTGAAACTGATAAGCCCCCAACCTTGGCGAAGGCTCTGCAGATTAGGAGAGTTTTGAGCTCTGAGATCATCACTGATTTGATTGTTTCGGATTGTCTTTCTCGTTAACGTTGCAGTAATGATCTTTTCCTGTGAAGACTGAATATTTCTTTCTGCCAGCTCTTGATTATGAGTCTGAATCGGAGGGAAATATGCAAAAATCGAATTAGCCCTGTGACCGTATTCGCACGTAAAGAGAGACATGTACATAAACGGATCCGCCGCCAGCTTAATCATCGCCTTGGCTGCCTTCAAGGTGCATCGGACTCCGCCAGGACGTGACAGGGTTCTGACTGGCTGGGGTCGGGTGTTCCAGATTAGCGTGGCTTTGCTGTCTCAGACGGAGCAGACGTGGTTTATAGTAAGAGATGGTGGGAAAAAGTAAAGTTGACTTTTTTTTTTTTTTCCACAAAATCATCTAAATGGGTTTTATTTTGAAAGAAATGAAACTAGAGTGATTGAAGTCCTCTATCAGCGCACAAGCAGTGAGAGCTCAACCGCCCGGCATCCCTCGACCCACAAGGGTTGGAGAGTCCAAACAGCTCCCTTTCTTATCCCCCGCCCCCCTCAGTCATGAAAATCTGGTTCAATTGCTATGAATAACCACAAATAAGACAAATCCTCTTGTTTCCATCTTTTTCTCTCGTCACCTCATTGCACATGCAGGTGTTGCACGTTTGTATCTATGCAGGAGCCCTGAAGGGTGACGAGGTATTGCATTGAAATATTGCTCTTGTTGATTTTTGTCATGGAAACCGAAAAGCAGTACTTTTTTCTCCAATTGTACCATGCAGCAAAAACGAGTTTCTAGCAGAATCGGCCACACAACAGTCTCCTGGCCGGCTGTCCTAATTGTTTTCCATTACAGTAAGAAGAATTAGTCTGGTTCCTCTGGATTTTTCCAGGGAAAAACGGTACCAACAAGGCAAGGCAAGTTTATTTGTATAGTACAATTCAACACAAGGTAATTCAAAGTGCTTTACATCAACAATAAAATCAGCAAGACACAATTAAACAGTAAATAACAAATAAAATGATAAGAAAAGAAGTAAAATAATAAAAAGCACAAGTTGTTAGTAGAGTACAGCAGGTAAGTATTTTATTTAAGAGTACGCTTCGTAAACGGTAATGTTTTTAGCCCTGATTTAAAGGAGCTGACAGTTGGAGTGTAGTGATTTCATGACCGGTGTAATGTGGTCCACTTTCCTGGTGTTTGTAAGGACTCTGGCAGCAGCTTCTGGATCAGCTGCAGCTGCCTGATAGATTTCTTGTGAAGGCCTGTAAAGTAGAGATGCACCGATCAGGATTTTGAGAGCCGATCACCAATAACCGATCTCCAAAATCAGTATCTGCCGATTCCCGATATTGCCGATCACAGCGTGAACTCCATAAATTCATCAATATTGTTGTCTCATGTACATGACACTGACATTGTATTATTAGGTATCAAAATTAGGAGATGAGAGAGTATCATGAATTGACTGTTTTATTTCAGGGTGAGGCAATATGCAATATTTCACCCTCTAGAGCAGGGGTATTCAACTAGATTTGGCCGGGGGCCACATCTGCAAAAGGACTGTATGGAGAGGGCCGCACAATTTGAAAATGTGGGGGTTTTCAAAATGTATTTTGCACTCAAAGACGAAGACTTATGTAAATATAATACATTTGTATTATACATTTGAATATATCTAGTTTACATATGAATTATGTATTAATTGTCTCCAGATTTAGTAACTGTGAATGTTAAATATAATATTCAGATAAAGAAATATTATTTTGAATGCAAGTTCATTTTGAAACCATGCATTGAGCAAACTTAATGAAGTTGATATTGACCTACTTTTAATAAAACACGCCATAATGACAAAGCACCACTTTCCACCAAGATTTCCTTATTTGAATATTATATTAAGCATTGAGCACAAGCATTTTAGTCCATAGTAGCCAGTTATAAAAATATTATTAAAAAAAAAAAAAAATAATAATAATAATTCAACAAACACCCCCTTTTTTGAAATATGACCAGGGGCCACATAAAAGCTCCTGGCGGGCCGCATGTGGCCCGCGGGCCGCCAATTGAATATCCCTGCTCTAGAGACTCTTATAGATGACTTAGACTTGCTTACAAAGAGTAGGTGTAGCTTACTAGCCTAAGCTTCCTCTGGTAATAAATGTGTGTATAACACAACATGTGCAGTGCACTAACACAGACAACAGCAGATATTTCACTCTCTTAGAGTTGATAAAAGTTAAGTATAAACTGTTGGTTTTCCTGTGGAAAAAGGAATTACGTCTTAAAATAAAAAAATGAATTATGAATTATTAAGCTTTGTGAACGCCTTAGCGATAGAATCCAACGCATGTGAGGAAACTCTTGTGAGTGAAGCACAACTTTGCACGTGCGGGCGGCGGTTTGTTGTTGTAAACGTCATCGGATTGTCCAGCTTTGAACTATTATTTTGAGAACGCCGATCAAAACCGATAGGGGCATTATCGGCCGATGCCGATCGATTGTTGCATCTCTACTGTGAAGATGCCATTGCAATAATCCGACCTACTGAAAATGAATGCATGAATAAATTCGGCAGGAAATCGTCCAACAGATGCTCAGCATAAAACCGATCGACCAGACTGGTATCAATGAAGGACTTTGAAAGGGGCTGCAGTGGCGTGGGAATGTCACCGAGTTGTTGCTCCTGCAGTAAGAGCTCGCTAATCCAAGGTGTGTTTGGTAATTCTTCAGCTATCTTTCTTGTTTTGAATAGTTGCTCTCGGGCGCTCCTGCATGAGTCATGGAGTAAAGCCCCCCCGACCTCCCACCATGCTGGGATTGGTTTGGTACATTCTGTACCAGTGAAAAATGGCTTTGGATGGTGGGAATTTACTTGAAGTCGATGACTAAAGCAGACTGCTGGTGGAACAGCGGCTCCAGGGAAGTGTCCTTCGCTGGAAAAACTGAGCGCTGACATAGAAACAAACAACTGGAGAGCCGGTGGGCAGATCGAGGCCATGCAGACACAAAATTTGATCTCAATTAGTTTTGCAGTCTCCCCTGACTCTCTTTTGGGTTGTCAATCACATTAGTGAAGACGTATTTGCTCTAATTTCCCTTATTCTCTAAGGAAAAGCTCTTCTTTCTGGTATTTTAGTGCTCGTTAGATCTCTTTATTTCCTGGTTTGGTCATATTTCCTGCTAGATCATTCTTTGTTTTCTTGCATCGATCCGTCTGTCACTCCGTCTGTCTCTCCGTCCGGGAGTCTTGCGTAATCGAGGGTCATGTGAGACCCGGCGGTGAAGGTTCACACTGTGCACCTGCAGACGCTTGACCTTCTTTCACTTTGATCTCTGCCGGATGATGTTTCTTCTTCTCCTCTTCCCCCCTTTTTTCTTCCTCCCTGCTTTCATCTGTACATTTCCAGCCCAGTTCGTCCTCATCCCGTGCCTTTTTACCCGGCTCCTCCTTGGCTCTAAGCCACCGGCTCCTTGAATCTGAGCTGCATCCTTTAAGGGCAATTATGAGATCAGCTCAGCGAGGAGCAGACTGTTTTTAAACGGCACTTTGAGGCTCAGGCCTCCTCATTAAAGCAATGTCAGACGGTCTTTTGTGATCCCACTGTTGCAGAGGGGTGTTTAACTCTGCAAGGCAAACATGGAAAGCAGACACCTTGATGTATATGATTAACTGTTCATCATCGCTGGAACTCAGTTTCCATCTTAAATTACTTCAATGTTGTTTTATTTGCATTTTCCTCCCAGAAATATGACTTTCTGGACGCGTCAGTGGCGTTCACGCCCAACGGAGATTCCCCGTTTCCTGTTCTGTACCCATTTATTTCCTGCCTTTCAGTGCCGTCTCGATCCCATCGCAGATAAACTTCCAACCCGGGGCCGCCGGTAGCCGGCCATCCACGGCGGGCCTGGTACCTCCTGTGTGCTGCTCTCCGGGCCCCTTGAATCATTACCCTGCAGACAGACACACACTGACCTTTCCAGGGTCTAAATATAGGTCCAACAAAGAATAGGAGGAAGGGAGGGAAAAAATGGAAGATGGATGGATAGATGGAACGTTAAAGAAAGGTTTTCTGGGGAGAGAAAGCAGCGTGGCGGGGAAGGCCGTGTTTGGTCAGAGTGGCTGCGGGCCCTTTCGGACAATACCCCGACGATAGCCATCAGTTATTAGCAGCACTGTTCTGATTGTCGTGACGTCAAAATCCCCGAGTCCAGCAGACCTGCTGAATCTGCTCGGCCGCTGATTGCTGCTGCACAGATTGTTTCTCTTGGAAGAGAGAACACAGGTAGCGTGGGACCGCAGACGAATGGTAAATAATGTTTTTTACTGCCTCGCTCTTGGCAAAGTATCTGCCTGAAATCTTGTGTTTCACCTCCGACTGTTAGAAACTGCAGTAGTTTGTCAGATGTAAAGTTGCTTTCGTCAAATATCGTCGTCAACGAACCTTTAACATCTGAGGAAAACGAGATGCTGGAAGTGCTGGCCATGTGACAATAAGGCCAATTAAATATATAATACAATATCGTAGACGAACAAAAACAAGACTAAAATGTAGATTACAAAATAAAAACTCTGTTCTACCAAAGATCCTTAATCTCACTTTTCAGTAGATTCCTCTGGTTTAGTTCTGCTGCTGGGGGACGTCACGTCCTCAATCCCAGTCGCTGCAGCGGGGAATCAGATCCAGAAGATGCAGCTGCAGAGTTAGAGGCTGATGCCGTTAACGCAGAGCTCTAGGTTCACGTCAATTAAAAACAAAGTTCCATAGAGAAACGCGGGAATCTTCTCTGGGGCTGGAGAAGAAGAAGAAGATCCATCTTTGGATACACTTTCCTACATAGACGTGGAAAAGAAAACCCAGTGTGTCGTCGGAAAAGAAAAAGATGGGGAGAAATACGGAAAAATAAATATGATGTAAACTCAAATGAGTCTTCTGTATCTGGAATGAATGTATTCTTGAGTCTATAAGGTAACAATAATATAATAATAAGATAACCTTGTTTGAATTGTGAAATGGGTTTTGCGAAATACAATCTTTGACTAAAACTAGACCAAAATGGACAATTCTCACTAAAATAAGACTAAAATGCTCAGACTTTTCGTCGATGGAAACTTGACACGACTAAAAGGAGAATGAACGTGACTAAAACGAATAAAAAAACTAAAATGATAGCTTGACCCAAAGACTAGACTAAAACTCAAATTGAAACAGGCTGACAAAAACAACACTAGTCAGATGTTGTTTTGCTGCGTATCTAGACGTGTAGGTGGATAGCAGGGTATTCTCACGGACATCACCAAGGATCTGATATTCTGGATCTGTCGCCCTTTTTGTCCCTGAACTCGTAAAATAAAAGTACTGTAATATGAATGAATATGTCACGTCAGTTTTTGAGGCCTGTTCAAGCCAGAACCGATGCGCTGTGAGATTTCTGGGAACAGCGGTGCCTAATGAGGGCTAAGTGATGGTGAAGCCCTGCTTCTGCAGAGCTCACGGGCCCCGGCGACAAGTTTTTAATGTGTTTTTTATCAGACGTTACGTCCGTGAGGTCTGTGCCGGATTCTGGAGTCGTGCCCGAACACTAAACTCCCGGCGAGTTTTACTGTAATTGAATCATATTTTGTCCTGTTCGTCGTGACTCCGCTCCCTTATTTTTAGAGCTAAAAAGCTTCTGTTGCTAGGATACGGTGTGTCTTAGGAGAGGCTGAGTGAGGGAGGGACGGCATGAAAGGGAAGAGGAAGAAATGGCAGCGGTGTTCGGGGGGAGAAAGGAGGAATCTGTGAAAGCTGAACGACAAACGAACGAACGGGGCGATGAGTCATCGGGGACATCTGAAGCAAACACACACTCGGAGCACACACACACGCACAGTGGGCATGGTTGCTATTCCTGTGTGTTTGTGCCCACGCATGAACCCACTTACCTCTCCCCGCTAGCCGCTGCTGTGTATCTCCGTGTACTTTGTACATGTCGTAGATATTAGCTCACCCACTTGGGTTTAATAGACTCTTGTGGTGCTGCGTGTGTTTGTGTGCTTCTGCATGCAAGTGCATTGTGGGTGCGTGCGTATTTTCCTCCATCACAAGTGTACCCCATTATCTGGCAGCGTGTGTGTGACAATGCCAAACCTGTCCCCGGCGACAAAGAGCCGTATTGTCTGGAGTATGAATCATACGCTTACACTCAATTAGTAATCTGCTTTCAGTTGGCTATTAGCAACCGTCACCGCCATGTCGCCCGTCTCCGAGCACCAGAGGACATCAGCGCGCCGCATGTGGTTCATTAGTCATAAGAAACTTGTTTTTCTGGATTTTTCTACTAAACTTTCTTTCTTTCATAGTTCTTTTTTATTGATTTTCACTTTCACATAAACAAAACATTAAACATTCCCTCCCCACGGCGGGACGAGGCCTGAGACGTCAGCAACCAAATACGGGTATCTGTCAAAAATTAAGTCCTAAACTTGTGTGGAGGGTTTATCAAAAAAGGTAAAAAAAAAAGGTCTCCACACTTTAAAAAACTTCTTTTCAGAGCTCCGTAGTGCAGGGGTCTTCTACCGGGGGGTCGCGACCCCTAGGGGGCCGCGGAGGTACTGCAGGGGGTCCTCCAATTTAAAAAGAAATAAAGGCAATTTTAACCAATATAATTTGAGTTGAAAATTAATAAAAACATTTTTTTTTATATATATATATATATATATATATATATATATATATATATATATATATGATTGAGAAAACTCCATAACAGCGATAATAATCTACTTTTGACAATAACTATTTAGTCTACAACTCTACCTAAATGATTCCCATGACGTGAGTCATGTGACTGTCAACTTTAGAGCGGAAAAACAAGCTAGCTAGCTATTTCAGAAAAGAAAATTTGTTGCAAAAATTGACTTGCTATTTAATATTTAACGCTAGGTAGACCTGATGGATGAATTTGGGACAATAACGAAGCCTAAAGCTCGAGATTGTAACGTTACAGCTCGGCCTAACGTTACTCCTTCCACGTCTGACAAGGCCAAAGTTTTATCAACCGTAAACACATTTAGGCTAATATCCCAGTCAGGAATTGGTTAATAAGGTGATATAAGCAGAATAAAACACATTCAAAAGTTATTATAAGCCAGGCTTAAAATTTGACACATTAAAAAAAAAAAAGGGGGAAAAAATAAGAAATACAAGCGGGGGTCCGCTCTGTTTTTCTCTCATCCAAGGGCACCCTGGGCTAAAAAAGGTTGAAGACCCCTGCCGTAGTGTATAGCTGATTTTCTCTAGTTTCAGATTTGACAACACATCCCTTATCCAGTGGGAAACTGAGGGTGGGACAGCGTCCTTCCACCCCAAAGGTATCAGGCGGCGTGCCAGAAGGGTGGTAAAAGCCATTACTTGTGTCCCCCTACAGGTAGCTTCATCCCGTCAGGAATAATCCCAAATATTGACACAGAGGGTTTTTTTTCGTTTTTTTAACACTAAACTTTAAGCAAGGTCATTTTGAGAGTTTGTGGCTACTTTCAGAAAAACAAAGAGCTATAACTTTTTCCCAGTAAGTCTTTCATGTTTGCAGATTTTGAGAGTGAAAGTTGCACATCACACTTTCTTCGGCTCAGCATTAACAACGGGAGTCATTAAACACTTCCTTGTGTCAAAAAATGCATACCGACCTTATCAAGAGTCGGGTTAGTCGGTTCGAAGTCATAAAATATCTGCCCTTTGTCACTACGGCATCTCTGTTGGAAATATTTCAAATAACTAAATGCTTTAAAGGGTTGGTAACCCCATCCTGAAGTTATAGCAGCCTAAAGCTGTCAAAGGAAGAGCAGATTACAGTCATTTGAGGCTTTTTAGGGCAAACATGTGTCTATATCTGCAGTTTTTTAATGAACTTAGAAGTCTGCACCCAGATTTCTGTTTTATTGTGCCATCACCGTATACAGTAAACACCCGCTTTTGTGGACTTTTGTGGCTTTTTCCTTCACCGTGGGTGGCTTTCTCACAGAATGAAGAAAACAATGCCCTTTTCTATTTATAAGTTGACACAGTTTCCTCGGGTCTTAATGCCGGTTGCAATCTTCAAAGTACCAAAGCCTAATTACTAGAGTAGGAGTTCTTCAACTTTTTGAATGCAGAATCAAAGAAAATCTCACCACGGACTTTGATTTCCTTGTTAAGATATGAAACTTGAAACAAAAGCACTTGTACTACTAGTGCTTTGATCCCGTCTGTGAACTTTACAACTGCTGATGAGAAGTTTTGGTGCGTCAGCTTCTCAGTGGAAACGATGCATTACCATTGCAACGACCTCTGTCAGAACCTCCGTCGCTTGCAGAGACGTCTCTCCTCCGCACATTTGATTGTGGATTTTGCCCCACTTGGTTAATTTTTCCATGACTCACTTTGTCTCTATTTACACCTGCTAATAAAATGCAAGAATCTGGTATCTGGATAAGGGAAAGCACATGTTCCCCTCAAAGCAAGTTGTTAACACTTGCATCATTGTGGTCGGATTTTGGTTGTTTTTCACAAAGTGCCATCCATGCATGCAGGGGTGCCGTGTAGTCTTTTTCATAAAACCCTTTCAGACATGCTTAGTTTCAACAGTTATTTGTTTTTCTTTACTATAAATGTGAATTCAAAGCAGCTATAAGCATTAAAGTGGAAATAAACAAGTATCGAAAACTTCTTCATAATGCCAATTACAAAAAAGTAAATGCAAATACATTTTTGATTGATCTTTTCTGTGTCATGTGTACCCTTTTAACTATACATGCAAACAAGCATGTCCGGCACAATAACACATAAGTACCAAGTTCATGTGTCCATGCAGCAAGAGTCGTTAATCAAGAGCTTAATTGGCTTCACGGTCTCAACATTAAGTTTGTTTTAACTCCAGATGAGCAGACATTAAATGCAGACTTAATAGGAATAGATATTTAGTGGTAAGATCAGACTAAAGGAAATCAGAAGTTTGTTTTAGTGTAAATGTGAATTCAAAGCAGCTACAAGCATTACAGTGGAAATAAACAAGTATCAAAAACTTCTTCATACTGCAGATTACAGAAAAGTGAATACAAATACATTTTTGATTGATCTTTTCTGTGTCATGTGTACCATAACTATATATGCGGACAAGCACGTCTGGCACAATAACGCATATAAGTACCAGGTGCAACTTTTTTTCGCCTTATTTTTATTCAGTCTTTTATGTTTTCATCTGTTTTCATGCTCTTTTCTTCTTTTTTGTGGTGGTTCTTTAGTATTACTGTCAGCTTTTATGGAGATCCCCCAAAGCGTTTTCCTATCAAACGTTAACAAGGTAATAAAGGGGGGTGGGGGGGTAAAGGATAAATATGCACGTTTTATTAGTTGCATCAGGTGGTGTTTATAAATAACAGACACACTGGTCTTATAACACGGCGACGTGGATTCAGTATTTTCATGATTCTGTCGTCCGGGGTGAGTGAACTCAGACCAATGCGCATCATCGGTGTCAGTCTACCCGCAAGTTTATCACCGTCAACGGCTGTATAGACGCGGCAGGCTTTAAAGTGTGAGAAGGCAATTATAACCTTGTTATTTAGGCTAGCATCTTTCTTTACAGCAGTTACGTAAACACACACACACTCACACACACAAAATTCAGCATTGTTATATTGTACCCATATGTTTCCCACCCTCAGCTTTCTCAGCCTGATTGCCAAGGCACATCTGGTCCTAATAAGGTGTGTGTGTCTGTGTGTGTGTGTTTCAGTCACTATGCCTTTGCTATTCAGCCTTCCCGCTCGGCCTTCTGCAGAAATAGTGTTGAGTCTTTTACTGCCACCCACTGCTTTACAACACAAAACCTATACTTTTAGCTTTCACGTACTCGTGTGTGTGCACGCTTTTCTTAGTATGTGCTCTGCTAGTAGTTATAAGGCCATATCTTGTATTATGTCTGCACACATTTCAAGGCCTGATAATCTGTTAAAACAGTGCTGATGTTCCAGCTTTGATGCTGATAGCAGGGATGTTTTGATACGACGGCCGTCTGTGGGAACGGATTCGACCAAAAGGGTCATCAGCACGTTTGTGTGGAGACGCAAAACTCGAGAGAATCCAGCTCGAACTGCTCCTCTGTCGCCTTGTCGTCATGGATGTTCAATGCTTCTGTTTAGAAATGTAGCTGCTGCATCGTTAAACCGAGCAACAAAAAAGGTTAATCACTTACAATTGACTAGATTTGTAGTCAAGACCACCTGAACCTAGACCAAGACTAGTTCAGCTCAAGACGGAGACCAAAAAGAAACCAAAAAGTAGTCATTTCCTGATCCTGCGTGATTGTAGAGCATCAGCTCCATCCTGGTTCAGCTAGTTTCCATATGAGCTTGTATTCAACTGCAGCACAATAACAGAGAGAAGTGGATGATGATGTTGAACTCACTATAAATGTTTTCATCCATCAGCTGAGATCAGATATGAGTATGTAACAGAATAACCAGCCTCCAACACCCCCCTCCACCTCAGAAAAGTCATGAATAGTAAATGTTACTGATTTAAATTGGACTGAATTTGGAGATGAAACCTGAATTTTAAATATTAAAGATACAATTATCAACATGAAATTACATTATTCACCATTAAAGTAATCGGATTACACTGTATATCAGCATCACTGAAATGGACCTTAATCAATCACAACGATATGCAAATATCATTCATATATTTATTCAAACAAGGCCGTTATAAACACAAAAATGTAATTAAATACAGACACGTGCAGATGCACCAAAACATGAAATCAGATGCAAAATACAAATAGTTTACAAAACTGTACATTAGGGCTGTTTTTATTATTTTGCCCAAAAATAAAATCGATTTTTTTTTTTTTTTTTTTTTTTCTTCTCTCTCTCAAAATCTGATTTTCGATTACGATTTTGTGAATTGACAAAAGGCAAAGAAATGATTTCAAATATGCAGTTTTTTTATTGAACATTAGCCCCATTGGGTGCAAACTTTGCTCTTATTAAACCAAAAATGAATGAATTAAGTGCAAAACTCTGTAAAATAAGTTGAAAAAAAGTTTTAAAAAATATAATAAAATATAAAGTTTTATCTCTGGAAAAAAAAAATCAGCAAATCAGCACTTGCAAACATACAGTAAATTATATTTCCAATTAAATAAAACAAGACATTTTCTAATTAAACTAAACTGGGTCTTTGCATGCTAAATAATAATGCAACCCATGAAGGAGGTAGAGGTGTGTAATGTCAGTCATTACATTTGCTATTCACATTTGCAAGTTTTTTTGCAAGGAACACGAGTCGGTCTACCGCATCTGGCTTGAGGGATGCCCGGTGGCATGTTACAACGCCCCCTCCTACACTAAAGAGCCTCTCCGATGGGGCACTTGTCGCAGGTATTGAGAGGTATTTCCATCAATCATTAATATGGTATCAATCATTAATATGTGTGCAGACAAGGTAAAAAAAATAAAATTAAAAATAAAAAAAAAGTGAAAAATCGATTTTACGATTTTCACGTTTTAACATCGTTCTAATCACATAATCGCGATTACGATTTAAAATCGATTAATCGAACAGCCCTACTGTACATTAACAAGAGGAAGAACTGCTGATCACCAGATTCTGTCACCTTGGTGCAACGGCATCTCAAGTATCCGAGACAAGACCAGGACCACAAAAAAGTGGTCTTGAGAACTACAAGTCTACAATTTACCTTTTTAAAAAAAGAAAAATCTGAATCAGACACAAGTGAAAATGGAAACTGCTTAGTTCCACTGACTCACCTGAACCCGTCTCTTTCAGGGTTCGCGTTCCCAGAATGGGCCTACAAGCCAGAGTCGAGCCCGGGCTCCCGGCAGATCCAGCTGTGGCACTTCATCCTGGAGCTGCTGAGGAAGGAGGAGTACCACGACGTCATCGCCTGGCAGGGGGACTACGGCGAGTTCGTCATCAAGGACCCAGACGAGGTGGCTCGCTTGTGGGGAGCCAGGAAGTGCAAACCGCAGATGAACTACGACAAGCTGAGCAGGGCGCTGAGGTGAGACTAACGAGGGCAGAGGGGCTAAAAATACACGCCTCCATGTTTGCCCTCCGCATTTGTGAGGTGCCAGAGGTCTCAGTACTGTCCAGCCTTGTTCACGCAACGATCCTCCCTGTCCTCCGCTTACTATCCACGATCGGGGCATGTGATGCTAAATTAACCTTCACATTAAGTTCACATTAAGAGCTTAATTGGCTTCATGGTGTCAACACTAAGTTTGTTTTACCTCCACATGAACAGACATAAAAAACAGACTTAATGGGAACATATTTAGTGGTAAGATCTGTTCTGGTCTTCTGCAACCTACAAGATTCAAGAAACGGGAAGAACAAACTTGTTTTCGATTAGATTCAACTTTATTGTCATTACACATGTACAAGTACAGAGCAACGAAATGCAGTTTGGCATCCAACCAGAAGTGCAACAAAAAGTGTTATAGTAAATACAGTATATACAGATTATAAAGTGCTATAGAAGACTGTAGCTTAAGGCCTGACCTGGTACTATTGGTAATAAATTAGACAAAAAAAAGTAGATTGATGAAATTAACCTTAAATACTATTCAATAATGCAGTGATATAAACTAGGCCTGTGTTGAGAAAAATTGATTTTCTGATTCTAAATCGATTCTCGTATTAATTCCTAAAAATCGATTCGTATGTCTAAAGAACGATTTTTTTTTTTTGATTTTTTTTTTTTTTTTTTTTTCCCCATTATTCCATTTTCACCCGGTGAACTTTAATCCCAGTAGTCACATCATTTAATTCACACATGCACTGTTGAGCTGTTGAAATTTCGTTCTTTTTTTGCACTTTAAATTAATATTGAAAGGCATATTTTTTTTTTTATTATTTTTTTTTTTTTTTTTTTTAAGATTTTTTTGGGCTCTAGTGGCCCTTTATTGAGATGCAGACTGGAAATGGGTAGAGAGAGAACGGGGAAGACACGCAGCAAAGGTGCGCGGGCTGGATTCGAACCAGCGACCGCTGCAGGAGGAGGACTGTAGCCTCAGTATATGAGCCGCCGCTTAACCCACTGCGCCACCAAGCGGCCCATTGAAAGGCATATTTGAGTTGTTTATTTCTTAGTTATTTATTTCATACAATTAACTTTTGGAATATTTTTGTTTATGTCCAAAAAAGGAATGTTTTGTTGGACACGAGAATAACTACTGCCATGTTTTTGCCTTTTAAATATGTTTAAAAGTATGAAAACATTAAAGTTTTCAGTTATCATTGCTTTATATACTTTCTTGGGGTTAAAATAACATAAAATGCAAAAAAACACATTTTCAAAACTGAAAAACACAGAAAATGGGAAAAAAGAAACGGAATGTGTTTAAAAAATAAAACTGATTTCATACGCCTCTGTTTCCTCCCTGGATCTGTTTGGTAATTCTGCCCCACGATGTTTCTGAAAGCAGTTCTATCAGCATTCTGGGAGGTGATTGGTCCTTACAGCATCATTAGCTGCCAATACTTGCTGTTGAATCTCAATATCATACTAGTATTCATATGTTGCATAACTACAGTCATATAATTCAGGCACCAGCTCAAAAAACAGTTTTAATAACACTAACAAATCAATATCCAATGGAATCAAATCCTGATAATCGATTCTGAATCTTAAGAATCTGAATCAATCGATTCTTGACATTTGAATCGATCCCCAGCCCTAATATAAACAACCTATCTGAGGTTGCTAAACTAGTGCAAACTTGTGATGACATTTTAAATGATTAACTTTCAAGATAGCGGGAGTTGGCTGTGTGAATTGTTTTGTTTTTTTACCCAGACTTGTTTGTTATTTTGTAAGTTTGATGTGTTTAATAGCTGCTTGTGTTGTGTAAGGTGCATTAACGCGTGTGTTTTTGAAGCGTGCGTTTGTGCTGCGTGCTAAAACTCCAGGGTGACAGCCAATTTAGAAACACACACCTTCACCCGCTGCGGAGCACATGTGGGATGCTGCACGGTTTTATTTAGCTGCCAGCCTGTTTTCATCATCGCTTGTGTACACACACACACACACACACACACACACACACACACACACACACACACACCTAGTCATCAGTGTTGCCTCCTGTGCTGCAGGTTGTTGGGGGTTATCGTCTGCTATGGTGATGACTAGTTATGCAGCCTTGTCACCACACACACACCCACACACACACACGAACAAGCTTCCCAACCTTGTTCAGTGTCAGCCTCCTCCATCCCATCTGTCTCGTCTGTTCCTTGAACTTCTATTTCTACGACACAACCTGATAAAGCTGCATATTTCAACACTCGCATCTCCAAATATTTAATATAACCGTATCTGAGCAGGAGTTTACAAAACATATGATGCAGCAGAATCTAATAATTTCTCTTAAATGTTTAATTCTGCAATGAAGTGATGACATAACAGAGTTTTTGACTCCAGGCTTGGCACCGGAGGTGTTTATGTCTGGTCTTTGAAACTACGAAAGTCATCAAGCATCTTGTCGTCACTCAGAACTGGACTGAAGCCACTTTCACACAGATTGTGGATCGGAGAGACGCTTGAGAGCCGCTCTTCATCCCACCTCCAGCCCCCAGCTGTGCATTAGTGTTGTTTCTGGCAGCCTGTTTCAATTTTAGTCTTAATCTAGTCTTTGGGTCCAGCTATCATTTTAGTTTTTATTAGTTTTAGCCACGTTCATTCTCCTTTTAGTCGTGTCAAGTTTCAGTCGACTAAAACTCTGAGCATTTTAGTCTTATTTGAGTCAGAATTGTCCAGGACCATTTTAGTCTAGTTTTAGTCACATATTGTATTTCATTTTTTTCATTTCATTTATTCCATTCATGGTATATCTTCTTAACAATTTTGTACAATATTCCAAGAAGTACACATTATCACCATGAAGAAAAGGAGCAGGAAGAAGAAAACTTATGATACCTGCCCCTCTCTGTAAATACAATTACATTTACTTGCTGAACACCTATCTATCTATACATATATAAACAAGAAAACAAACAAAAATACCACTCTTCTATCTATTTTTTCCTCTTTCTCCTTCTTCTTTTTTGTAGGCACTTATCTTTTCCTTTTTAAACATTTTCTTAAGCTGACACAAACTTGTACAACTTTTCAGTTCCTTGCTTTGTCTATGCCATATTTTTACACCTGTAACAGAAATACACATTTGTTTTATGTTTAGCCTTGCAAAAGTATGTTTGAAATCAAATTTAAGTCTGTTGTCCTCATCCTCCAATCTGAACAAATTGTAACTGTTCTGGTAATGATCTTTTTTTTGCTTTAAACATTATTTTTAAGGTTTGAAGTTCGACTATATCCACTATTTTCAATAAACCTGCCGAAATACATTTATTTAGCCAAACCCATTTAAAATTCAAACAAGGTTATATTATTATTATATTATTGTTACCTTTTATAGACTCAAGAATACATTCATTCCAGATACAGAAGACTCTAATTTGAGTTTACAACATATTTATTTTTCCGCATTTCTCCCCATCTTTTTCTTTTTTGACGACACATTGGGTTTTCTTTTCCACGTCTATGTAGGAAAGTGTATCCAAAGATGGTCTCTTCTTCTTCTCCCAGCCCCAGAGAAGATCCCCGCGTTTCTCTATGTAACTTAGTTTTTAATTGACGTGAACCTAGAGCTCTGCGTTAACGGCATCAGCCTGTAACTCTGCAGCTGCATCTTCTGGATCTGATTCCCCGCTGCAGCGACTGGGATTGAGGACGTGACGTCACCAGCAGTAGAACTAAACTACTGAAAACATGGAGATTAAGGATCTTTGTTAGAACATTTCGTCTCGTTTTGGTCAACGAAAACAAAGACACATTTCAGCAGAGTTTTACTTTGCAATCTACGTTTTAGTCTCGTTTTTATTCCTCTACGATTATTGCATCATATATTTAATTATCGTTATCGTCACATGACCAGCATTTTCATCTCGTTTTCCTCAGGTGATAAAGGCTCATTGACGACTATATTTAGTCATAATCTTTGTTGACTAAAGCAACTTTCCTGTGCATCCGCATGTATGATCCCATGACGTGCAGAGCATCTTAAGTCCTAGTGTCCTAGTCTCGTCTTTCTGGTCGCCGGCTGCATTATTCAGTCACAACTGAACAAAACACACCACTGAGTAAATGGCAATGAATTAACTAAAGTTTCTACCTGCATGTTCTGAGATGTTCTGGCCTCAGTTGCCAGTTCACCTTGATGTTAAAAGTTCATAATATCAGCTATTCAACCGTTCTCTGCCTCTCCAGCAACTGTGGAGGAAAATCCAGTTTTTTTTTTTGTTTTTATTTTTTCCTCCTGCTGTTTGGCCACCGGATCGCCTCACAACTTGAGTTAGTTTACTTGTAATCATTCACTTGTTGCAGTACAACCTCAACTTGGCGACTACAACCTGATGAATCTGCCACAGCGAGCAAATGTGCTCTCAGAGTGAACTCTGGATGACATCCATGCCGGGCGTACTTTTATTTGTGTAAACAGGATTGAGCATTCACATTCAGAGCACGTTTGGGTGAAAACTGGACTTGCAAATACAAATTTTTTCCACATGGTCTTAGATGATTAATTGTCTTCTGTAACTTCAAAATCAGTTCACGTGTTATTTATTTAGTTATTTTTCTTTATAACAGAAGATTTTGATATACAAGTTCAGAAGTTCTCACATTACATTCTAAGTAATCTACAAGCTTGTGCATTTTGGCACATATATACCGCCATAGATTTCACCCTCTGTGCGGTTGGAAACCTTCCACCCCGTTATGCTCCTCTTATTACATATAAAAAGAAGTGCTGTGTCAGCGCTCATTTCGGCCAATTCGACATGTAAAATCAGCCGCTATCCGTCGGCCTCTGACCAATCTGATTGGTGGAGTGCTAACCCTCGACTAGTGAATCAGAGTTACCCAGAAATTATGGATAGTTGCCTAGATATATACTTTATTAATCCCGAGAGAAATTCAAAGTATTCCACCGCTACATAGATGCCCAAAAAAAGCAGGTTAGTATCAACGACAAACGGTAAAACTTGGTTAGTAACATAACAGTCCAGCGCCTCAATGAAAGTGTCTTAAGTGTAGATTAAAATATAAAGAATAAAAAATGGTGAATGATGGTAAACTTACTACCGTATTTTCACGACCATAAGGCTTATATGTCTTATATTTTTTTCAAAATGTGCGGCGCGCCCTATAGCGCAGTGCGCCCAATGTGTGTTATTGTAAGGCGGACGTAGTTGAGGCCACCATCAGAACGCTAAAGGGGGATGCGTGCCCATCTCACAGCCGATGTGAAACAAAGGAACGCTGCGCTTGCTGTTATTCCGGGAGGTCTGACAAAGGGCGTCCAACTGCTGGACGTCTGTGTGAACCGGCCGCTCAAAGTGAGGCTGCGAGCGTTGTGGGAGCGATGGATGACCGATGGAAACCACAGTTTCACAAAGAGTGGAAGGCAACGCTGGGCAAGTTACGCCACAGTTTGCGGGTGGATTGTAGATGCGTGGGCTAACGTGTCTGCTGGCACTTGTTCGAGCTTTCGCAAAAGCCAAGGGGCCGCACGGCACGGAAAGTGACTCTGACAGCGAAGAAAGTGGAACTATTGTCAGGACTCATCCGTAGGCCGATCTCGGCGGCGGCCACAATCGGACGGCAGCTCTCTGGCCGCGCGCTGAGCAGTTCTCCTGGTCTCAGCGCGATTGGGCTGTGGATGAACAGTCCTGACAACTGTGGCATTTTTGATTTAGAGCAGCTGTTGAATTCAGAAACGGAGGATGAGGACTTCGATGGGTTTGATTAATGACACTTGTTTTTGATTATTCATTGGTGATTTTAAAAATGTTAGTACTTTGTTATAAAGACTGAAATAAAGCACAATCAAACTCAGTTTTTCTCCACCTCTATATTTAAGTGTGTGTGTGTGTGTGTGTGTGTGTGTGTGTGTGTGTGTGTGTGTGTGTGTGTGTGTGTGTGTGTGTGTGTGTGTGTGTGTGTGTGTGTGTGTGTGTGTGTGTGTGTGATACAGTAATGGCACACATAACTGAGACTGCATCGTTTCGTACGGTGCGCCGTATGGTCGTGAAAATACGGTAGTCAGGCTAAACTACACTTATCACTGCGTCGGTATGAATGTGGTTTGTGTTTGTATTATATTTTAATTATAAGCATCTCATTTTCGATCCTTCTTGGCTTCTTTCAGACGTGAAAACAGCTCAGAACTCGAGACCTGAGCGATCCGTCACTTCCGGTTCTCTTTTCCTTTTGTTTTTTGCGTGACATCACAGATTAGCGCCACCTACAGTTACGTGGACGTATTACGCTCTAGTCGGCATCGGGTTGGTTTTTCCCGGCCTTAAGGAAGGGGCTCAAGCATCTGCAAGTAGATTTTAACCCTTAAGGACAAATAAAATCCACAACGGATGTGGGAACATCAGTTATTAGTTCGAGCAGCAGCCTCTTTCTCGTAAATCTTACCGAGTGCTTTCGATCAATCGCACACTGGAACCAAACTCTGTTTTGAACGCCTGTTGCTTTGAAAACTAGGGTATGTTTGATTTCCCTGAAAGAAAGTTCCCTCGGTCTTTGATTTATGCTTCTCTCTGACTTGGTTTCCATCCATCCGTACGCAGCTCATGTCTATGCAGCTCTGCGTTCGTGCACGTCCTTTTGTTCGGGGCTTTAAAGCCTCGAGTCTGTGCAGCTTAAGTCCAGACCAGTCGCTCAGAAGGAAGTTCAAATGCTCGTCAGAGAGCCGGAGCCAAGTATGTGCAACCAGCCCTTTCATATCGACTCAAGACTGTCAGCTGGGAACGTTACAACCCTGCAGCTCTGACTGCGGTCGCAGCTCGACGTGGTTCTCACTCAGGATCTCCTTCAGGAGTGTTTCACTGATAGAAGTTCAATCATTTATGGATTTTGATATGTTATATATGTGGCCACAAATAAGTTATTGATCTTTCTGGTTAAACGGACGCGTGAAGAAGGATTGACAGGTGGATTAGGTGCGGTTACACAATTACTTCCTGTTTGATACCTCATAATGTGGCTTTCAGGACCCCCCCCCCCCCCTGCTGCGGTCCAACCACTTCTATTCAATGTTGATAAATCCATCTTCTTCTGTGACGTTAGTTATGAGATGAGACTGGAAATGACACACCGTTTTCACGTCCCACAATGAGGTCGCATGTGAATGAGCTACAATTTGGATGTTTTTCTGCAAAAAGAAATACATCGGTGAGTCAAAGGGAGGCATGTTCTCCTCTTAGACGAGCTGTCGGCGGCCCTCGATTCACCGGCGGTGACTAATGCGTCCTCGCTTAATGGATCGGCCGGGATGAGACTGAATCTGAATGGCTGACGCACTTCCTGAAGTGTCACTGAGACATTTTCTACTTCACCCTCTTCATGCCCGTCGTGGGCAGCTTGTTTGTTTGATCAGATGGAGGGGTGGATCAATGTAAACTCACTGCTGGAAGATGCAAAACGTGTTTATCCAAGACCCCGGCAACACTGCAGATGATGGAAGACAGAGCTTTCAGACAGATCTTTAACTGCTAAGACATTAAATTTGGGGTGGTGGGTCTTGGGAGGGGTTTGTTTCCCACCAGGGGAGTAAATGTATTTATTATTATTTTATTTTATAATATAAGGACATCACAGGTATAATCTGTATCTGCAAGATAAGTAACTGGGGAGATGAGGAGCTACTCGGCCTCAGAGCCGAGGTCGCCATTAACCGGCGCGTGTCCAGAACCACAAAGGATGATGGTTCCATTGTTTGAACAACTGGACACAAAAATGACAAACCGGGACTTTGCAAGAAGCAAAACCCGGACAAAACATGCTCATCCTGATTCATCCATCCTCATTTTGAGAACTGCACCCGTCTGACGGCATATAAATCCTGCTGATGTAGGACAATACGTCATCCTACACGGCCACAAAGACCAATAACACACCTTCATCATTCAGCGATAATAACGAGATCCAGTCTAAAAAAAAAAAAAAGCCTGTAGTTCCTGATTCTAAACCCAGACTGCTCTCATACCCCTTCTCCACCAACCCGGTTCCAGAGCTGGTTCTGGGCCAGTTGTGGTCCTGGTTCCCAACTTGGGAACCAGCTGAGAACCGGTTTGTTTTTCCACAGCTCGGGTGCTAAGGGGAGCCGCGTCATTACGTCACTGCAAACGTCAGTTACGTCGTTTGCATCAGCCTGAAAGTTGAAGAAACAACAAGGTATCTGCTCTAATAGGACTTGGTCCTCGTAGCTCCTCCGTGGACACATCTCTAAAGGACAAAAACAAACCAACAGTTCCTTGATGTTGTTTGTTTAAATGACGGCTTTGATGAAAATAGCTGGTTATTTATCTAAAACAAGTAATGAATATTCATCTAGGTTACTTCACAATCAGGTAACGTGACTCGGGTTCTGAAGAGCAGTTTTGATGCTCGGTAAACCTTCAGCTGAAATATCTGCAGAGCTGCCGGCGTACGTTTACAGCAGAATAAACCGTTCAAGCACGACAACTACAGAAGAGGAAGCGATAACGGCCAGCCATTGGCCGAGCCGACTGTCAGTCACATCAGAAATAAATACAGCTTTACGTAAATTCTCCTGCCGTGGTACGAAAAAAAGTGAAATCAAATCGTTGAGACCAAGACAGGCTGTAAATGTTTATTTCTGATCTAAAATTGGACATTTAAACATGGAGGGCTGTTCGATTTTGCCCAAAAATAAAATCTCGATTTTTTTTTTTTCTCTCAAAATCCGATTTACGATTATTTTGTGAATTGACAAAAGGCAAAGAAATTATTTCAAATATGCTGTTTTTTTATTGAATATTTGCCCCATTGGGCTTTAAGTGCAAACTTTGCTCTTATTAAACCAAAAATGAATGAATAAAGTGCAAAACTCTGTAAAATAAGTTGAAAAAAAGTTTTAAAAATATAATAAAATATAAAGTTTTATCTCTGAAAAAAAGAAATCAGCAAATCAGCACTTGCAAACATACAGTAAGTTATATTTCCAATTAAATAAAACAAGACATTAATCATTAATATGGTATCAATCACTAATGTGTGCAGACAAGGTAAAAAAAAAAAAGTGAAAAATCGATTTTACGATTTTCACGTTTTAACATCGTTCTAATTACATAATCGCGATTACGATTTAAAATTGATTAATCGAACAGCCCTAGAGGTCAGTGAAGATTGGTTTTGTTTTTGTAACCTGCCTCTGGTGGCCAGTCGAGGAACTGCAACGGATCTTAGCTTTTTGCCGCCACTTTAAATATCAGCGATGACCAGTTCGTTACTGCCTTTAACTGTTGATTTAACTCTTTTTTTTTTTTAATAGGGTAAGGAAATAAATTCTTTATGGGTGGGGTTTATGTGAAGACCAGCTGACCAAAAAAACTTCTAATAACATGTTGATTCAAGTTTTTACAGCAAAAATCCACCAATAAATCAGCAGGGGAAATCAAACCTGAGTCCAGAGGAGCTGCGCTGATTAAAGCAGTATTCTTGGAAACACCACGCTTCCTAAGATCCTCCTAAATGCTGCACGCCAGATGTCTAACAAAGCTCTGTAGTTTTAAATCAACTCATCCCGATCTCTCGATGTTTCAACGAATAAAAGCAGCGTCATGAATAATAATGTGTCGTCCTGCAGATACTACTACAACAAGAGGATCCTCCACAAGACTAAAGGGAAGAGGTTCACCTACAAGTTCAACTTCAACAAACTGGTGCTGGTCAACTACCCCTTCATCGACATGGGCTCCGGTACGTACACAAATACGCAATAAAATTACCTTTTATAAGAGGCTGAATGTTGGTACTAATTCTAATTATTTTAATTAATTGTTTATATGTGTCGACAATGTCTTTTATAGAAAGAAGGGGAAAAAAAAATGTAAATCCCTTCAGAATTAAATACTTAGCAGGGCTTTTATTGTGAAAGACGAGCACAGATGCCTCCTGTGACTGATCTAAAGACGTCCAGGATGAACAGATTAAATGTCGGATAGAAATACACCTCTGACGACGTCATCCCTCCTCATCGGCGGTTTGTTTGTTTTGTTTTGTTTTGACGAGCATGGTTGTAATTTGAGGAAATATGCAACATAAAAACCTGTTTAAGGTTTCAAACGGTCCCAAAACTGTAATATTTACTGTTAAAAAACAAAAGCTGTTTGCATTTTTTTTTTTTTTTCGTCTTTCATCATGAAAATATAGAAAGTAACGAGTTGAAGACGAGCGTTTGTGAAAACAATCCTCCGCCAGACGCTTCACTGTCGGAGGAACAAATCAGATAGACCGGCGTTCGTGTGTGTGTGTGTGTGTCCTGGCTCACATGCATCAGTCTGCCTGGTTACTGTGTGTGTCAAAGACATCAGTGTGCCACGTCCCAGTTTCATCCCCCTCTTCCAGCTCTGAAGTCGGTTCTGCCGGTTCTGGTTCTGGTCCGGGCCACCCAGCACAAACACGGCCCATGTGCAGCGGTGCATTCTGGGTGACATGAGTGCAGCACGCAACTTTAATTATAGCCTCCGTGTGATGTGGGCCCACACACTGACATGTTGTGCTATGATGGTTTCATGTGATGGTTTCACACACACACACACACACACACACACACACACACACACACACACACACACACACACACACGTCAATCTGGGACGATAGGAAATCACAGACGCTCACAAACCTTCACATAAACACTCGTGTGGAGCTTTTCTCCGCTCGCCGTGTCTGACACACATGACGGAAATGTGTGCTTTTTCAAACGACTCCCCCTCTCTCACACACACACACACACACACACACACACACACACACACACACACACACAGCAGCAGCGCTGGAAAAAACAGAGGAACCCAGCCCATGTTTGTGATGGCAGTAGGAGCGACTTTTCCAATATTTAATTCTGGCATGCGCTTGGTTGCCAAGAATTTATTGCAGTGCCACAGTCTTCCTGGCAGAGGAGAAGAAGAGAGGAGGAGGAGGAGGAGGAGGAGGAGGAGGAGGAGGAGGGAGAGAGAGAGAGAGAGGGGAGTTTGCGGTTCTGTGTAAAGCCTGGATTATGGTACTGCGTTACACCAACGCAGAGCCTACGCCGCTGCCGTGACGCCGTTGTGAACCCGTCAGACTTCTCCGTCACTCCATTTCTCCGTGGTGCAATACCCCCAGTGACCGCTAGGGGGGGCGCGTTCTTTTCCTGAATGGTTATCCGACTTTTTCGGTCACAGTGAATCAAAGAGATGAGGACAACTATTGTGCAAAAAACCAAAACAAAAAAAATCACACACACGAAGAAAAGAGCACTGAAAGTTCACGACTGCTTCACGAACCGGAACCGGAAATGCGTTGCTACTAACCGTTGCGGCGCATGCTCGGCGTCGATTTAACGCAGAACCATAATCCAGCCTTAACGCGCCGCTCTTTGTGTGCGTGTGACCCTCCGAGGGAAATGAAACCCATAGACATGTTTACATGGCCGCATACATGTGTAAAACTCAGCTACTTTATGAAGAATATGAAGAAAAAACAAATACCAGTGTATAATATAATGCAAGTGTGTGTGTATATATGTGTATATGACTATATATGTTTGTGTGTATGTACAGGACAGTCTCAGAAAATTAGAATATTGTGATGAAGTCCTTTATTTTCTGTAATACAATTTAAAAATAAAATAAATAAATAAAATGTCATACATTCTGGATTCATTACAAATCAACTGAAATATTGCAAGGCTTTTATTATTTTAATATTGCTGATTATGGCTTACATACGACGGAGTATTAGGGCCAAACAAAAAAAGGAAATTACGAGAATAAAGTCATAATGTAATGAGAATATAGTCGTAAAATTACGAGAATAAAGTCGTAAAATTACAAGAATAAAGTCATAATATTACGAGAATAAAGTCGTAATATATTATAAATATATAAATATAACTTCACAAGATGCTCAATATTCCTCATTTTAACACAGGGAGAAGAAGCTCTTCCTGTTAGAGTTCTCATAAATTATATTCTCATAATATTACGACTTTATTCTTGCAACATTACGACTTTATTCTCGTAATGTTACGACTTTATTCTTGCAACATTACGACTTTATTCTCGTAATGTTACGACTTTATTCTCGTAATGTTGCGACTTTATTCTCGTAATATTACGACTTTATTCTCATAATATTACGACTTTATTCTATTACGACTTTATTCTCGTAATTTTACGACTTTATTCTCATTATATTATGACTTTATTCTCGTAATTTCCATTTTTTTTTTGTCTTAGTTTGGCCCTAATACTCCGTCGTACTTACAGTTTAAGATTTAAGATTCCCAGAATATTCTAATTTTTTGAGATAGGATATTTGAGTTTTCTTAAGCTGTAAGCCATGATCAGCAATATTAAAATAATAAAAGGCTTGTAATATTTCAGTTGATTTGTAATGAATCCAGAATGTATGACATTTTTGCATTACAGAAAATAAAGGACTGTATATGTGGACTTGTGACATCCAGATTATTAAAGATTGGCTTATATGGGTTGTTTTGGTGCATAGCAAATAAAAATACTCCATAAAATGGCAGTATAGCATGCAGAAATGTAAAAATATGCTTAGGCAGACTTGTTCTGAGTAGGTCATGAAGGGTTAAAGGTCCAGCTCACCCAGGAATGTCTCCCCGCAGGTCGAGTCCCCCAGAGCGCCCCCCCTATCCCGAGCGGAGGCACCCACTTCCGCTTCCCGCCCTCCACCCCGTCGGACGTGCTGTCGTCCAGCGAGGAGCTGCGCAGCCCCGGCGTGTTCAGCGGCGTGGCGCGCCGCATCGCCCGCGGCTCGGTGAGCGACTGCAGCGACGGCACGTCCACCAACTCCGAGCTGGAGGAGGCCGTGGGGGCCGAGGAGCGGTCCCTGGGGGCCGAGCGGGCCTTCCGGGGCCTCCTGCCCCCCCGCCTGCCTCACGACTCCCTGTTCAGGATGTACGGGGCGGCGGGGAACCCGGGGCTCCCCAGACCGGCTCACCGGGTCCACCCGGACTCCCTGTCCCCGTTCCCCGTGTCCCCGCTGCCCGGCCCCGGGGGGCTGCTGGGGCCGGCCCTGTCCCCGGCCCTGTCCATGACCCCCACCCCCCACCTGTCCTACACCCCCTCCCCGTCCATGTCGTCCCCCATGTTGGGCTCCCACTTCTCCTTCAACCCGGAGGACATGAAGCACTACCTGCAGGCGCACACGCAGTCGGTGTACAACTACCACCTCAGCCCGCGGGCCTTCCTGCACTACCCCAACATCGTCATCCCGCAGCCGCACCGCCCCACGCCCGAGAAGCCGGCGGCCCACCACCTCCACGGCCCCCCCATCCACCTGTCCCACCCCCTCGGAGACGAGCTGCAGCATCCCTTCAAGTTCAAGCTGCAGCCGCCGCCGCTCGGACGCAAGCAGCGGGAGACGGGCGGCTCGCCGGCCGCCGCCTCCTCCAGCCAGTCGTCCTCGTTCAGCGGCTCCGGCCAGAGTTCTGTCCTGGCGGGGGGGCCGCCCAAGATCAAGGTGGGTCGGGACACAAGCGTGATGGGATGTGAACACGTCTGGCGTGAATGAGATTTATAGGGTTCCATGAAATCCGTTTTATTTTTCTGCAAATTACGTCTTATTTTTCCCCAAATTAAATCTTGTTTTTCCCCAAATTGCGTTTGATTTTTTCCCCAAATTACGTTTGATTTTTCCCAAATTTACGTTTGATTTTTTTCACAAAATTACGTTTGATTTTTTTTCCCCCAAATTGCGCTTGATTTTTCCCAAATTTACGTTTAATTTTTTTCACAAAATTACGTTTGATTTTTTTCACAAAATTACGTTTGATTTTTTTTCCCCCAAATTACGTTTGATTTTTCCCAAATTTACGTTTAATTTTTTTCACAAAATTACGTTTGATTTTTTTCACAAAATTACGTTTGATTTTTACGACGGAGTATTAGGGCCAAACTAAGACAAAAAAAATTGGAAATTACGAGAATAAAGTCATAATATAATGAGAATAAAGTCGTAATGTTGCGAGAATAAAGTCGTAACATTACGAGAATAAAGTCGTAATATTAAGAGAATAAAGTCGTAATATTAAGAGAATAAAGTCGTAACATTACGAGAATAAAGTCGTAACATTACGAGAATAAAGTCGTAATGTTGCGAGAATAAAGTCGTAATATTAAGAGAATAAAGTCGTAAAATTACGAGAATAAAGTCGTAATATTATGAGAATATAATTTATGAGAACTCTAACAGGAAGAGCTTCTTCTCCCTGTGTTGAAATGAGGAATATTGAGCATCTTGTGAAGTTATATTTATAATATATTACGACTTTATTCTCGTAATATTATGACTTTATTCTCGTAATTTTACGACTTTATTCTCGTAATTTTACGACTTTATTCTCGTAATTTTACGACTTTATTCTCATTACATTATGACTTTATTCTCGTAATTTCTTCTGTTTTTTTGTTTGGCCCTAATACTCCGTCGTAGATTTTTCCCCAAATTACGTTTTTTCTGTTTACATTTTTTGGAATTCAATTTTTTTACTTTTTACTCTAATTTTGCCACCAAATAAAATGTGTTTTTAATGTTAATGAAATAAAATAAAGACTACTTCGATGGACATGTTTATTGAGGCAACTTTATATTGCACATTCCCTCAATAGTTGGAACTGGAATGCTTCTGAGCTTTTTCAGTAAAAAAAGAAAAAAAGTAACATTACATATAAAAAAAAAAATAATGTGCTCAATTAGCTTTTTCTTCAAGTAAAAAATGATTCCATCGATTAATTGAGTAATCGGATAAAACTTACTTTTGCTCAATTAAAGCCCAATTATAAATATGGAATAGAAAAACAAGACAGATTACTTGATTAAAAACAACCAATGTGTTTGTTTTATGGGAATAATTGGCTTATTTACATATTATGCAAATTAGTAAACTGTTTGTTCAATTTTCCAATAAAAATTTCAGAGCTGTGTCACGCAGATTAGCGTCCCTCCACTAAAATTCCCCTTAGGGTTTACGTTGCTCTTCCCCATGACAACAGCAAACAGCATTTCAGTCAAATTATGTAATTTGCCACGATATTCCGTGTTAAAAAGTAGATTCTGTGATAGGGATGGGCGGTATGGACTAAAAAATTTATCACGATAATTTCTGGCATTTATCCCGATAACGATAAAAATGACGATTTTAAAAAAAAAAAAAAAAAAAAAAAAAAAAACAATTTAACTCCACCTTTTTAACTATAAATCTATCATCACATTCAATCTTTGGAGCCCCCAAAACAAGTTTTCTTAGCTTATAAAATCACAAAATAGAAAAAAACACAACTTGATAAATAAAGAAACGGGACAAATAAATAAAATTTCACTGAAAATAAAATCAAATCAGTGATGACCTCTTCTAATATAAATAAAATGTGCAAATTAACCTGTGGTTGGATCATGCCACAAATTAGATACTATTGCAATTTTTTTTCCTAATAGTCAAACGTTATATCAAAATGTAACAACCATTTCCTTCTGTTTTTGCAGACTCTGCATATAATAGATGATGTTTGCTCCTCGTCACTCTTTATAAATCCAAACCACTTCCAGATAACGGAGCTGGAGCCTCGTTTAACAACGAGCTCCTCGCTCTCAGATCCGCCATGTTTGTTACACAAAAACATCATCAACAGGAATTTATCGTTTTTACCGCGAGATGACAAATTCTTACCGTGGGGAATTTATTTGACGGTATATCGTGAACGGTACAATATCGCCCATTCCTATTCTGTGATGGCGGAAACTGACGATCCAACGGTGTTTCCTCTCAGGTGGAGCCCATATCCGACATGTCGGAGGAAGACGTGGAGGTGACGGACCTCAGCGAGGAGGATGAGCTGAATCACAACGACGAGGACGACGACATCTTCACCCCGAAGTCTCGCCACGGCCCCCGGCTGAACCACCGGGCCAACGGCGAGGGCGGCGGCGTGCCGCGCCCTCCGCACGACGACCCCGACGACGACGACGAGGTCTTCAAGACCCCGGCCACGCCCCCTCTGGGCGGCGGCAGCCCGGCCTTCCCCCCGGTGACCCTGAAGACGGAGCCGGGCCAGCCGGCTCCCATCAGCCCCGGCGGCACGCGCTGCATCCCGCTCAAGCTGCGCTTCAAGCGCCGCTGGAGCGAGGACCAGCGCATGGAGGCGGACGGGGAGCGGGACGAGGCGGAGGACAAGAAAGTGAGGGCGGACGGGGAGGAGGAGGAGGGGGAGGAGCCGGGGAGGACGGAGGCGGAGCTCGGGAGGGGCGCGGCCCCGGGGCTGATGCTGCCGCCGGCGCCGACCCAGCGCCGGGCCAGCTCGGAGCTGCAGCGGGCGACGGCCCAGCTGTCCCTGGAGAACGCCGGCTGCTGAGCCCAGCCAGGCGCCGCGGCGACGCCTTCGGACCGTTGCCATGGCGACGCCTTCAGACCTCCGGCGCGGGCCGCGGCGTCCCGAGAGGAGGCGGAGTCTGCAGTCGGCGACGCCCTCGTTCACTCTGCTCTCGTCTACTTTCTGGTGCAATAACTGACGGAGTCGCCGGCTCCTGAAATGACTCCACAGAACAAAATACTTTGGTAGCGACGTGTTTACGAGACTCGGAGAACAAGATGGACGCTGACTCGGGTTCCGTTTCCACGCCTGTCGTGACTGTCGGCGCTCGCAGACGCAGATTCAACACTAATAGATTAGCAGACTTGGATCGGACGCCGACCGGAGCCCCGATCGTGACGTCAGAGCCTCAGAGGAGAAGAGGTCCATTTGATACACCCACCTGGAGGCCTCGGTGGATGGATGATCCTGGTGGAGATTACTGAAGTGCCTCTTCACCGAGGGCACCGAGTCCCTTCGCGATCTTTAATTTTATTATTTCCTTTCAAGGGGTGAAGGAGGGAACTATCAGTCTATGACCGACTCGGCGGAGCACAAAGACTTGAGCATGAACTCACGAGGAAGAGGAGACCGACCTGACGGACTCCAGATCCTCTCGAGTCAGAAACCGGCCCGTCTGAGGGCGAGCATGGACGCATCACCCCCCTTGGGGTTGGAGGTTCGAGGGCATCTGTAGAGTTCATCCCTCCGACTCACAGACCCCTCCACCCCTCTTTTTTATATTAAAAGACTCCCTTCTTTCTGTCGGACGACACTTGTGCCTCTGGAGGACAGTATTTTAGGGCATTTAGCAACGATCCGATTCGTTCCCGGGATCTGATCATTGAGGTCGTCGACTCAGGCGAACCTTCTTTTGAGATTTAAAACAAACGATAAAAAAAGTGTATTTTTATGACCTTTTATTCCTAAACTTTTAAGAGATCGAGGACGTGATATCGTGCCTTCTTACGAAACATGAGTTTTATGAAATCCCCCCGGCGAGCGTTTCGACTCCGACCACCCTGCCTTCTGCTTCTGTGAAACACACACTAAGCAAATCTGCACGTATATATTTTATTCAAATATATATTGAATTCAAATGTTATATATTTCAATACTTCAATTTGATACGAATCAGATCCTATTTTTAATGGTGTAAATACTCCGACGGGCCGGTTAGCGGCTCGTCGAGCCGCTGCCTTCTCACTCTCTTGCCTTCTCCTGACCGCCGAGCTGCGACGACAAAACGGCCGCTAGGATCAAAGTTTTATATTTATATCGTTAAGAAAGAAGAGTCCCGGGGACTTGAGGGGCGTGGCGGGACGAGGGGGAACGAGGGAGCGCGAACATTTAACCAGACGCGGGTCGAGTCCTGCCCGGGCGTGTTTGTTTTAACCACCCCGGAGTGGCAGCCGGGCGGGGTTCGCCTCGGCGGGACGGAGTTAAACTCTCCCGACTCATTCCGCTCCGTCCTGCTCGGCCAGGACGGGCCTCACACACACACACACACACACACACACACACACACACACACACACACACACACACTTTACTGTGGCTACAATAAAGGGAAGCATGACATCACATGTGACATCAGACAACTCGCGGTTGGAGGAGCTCCACCCAATCACACACCGAGGAAGCGGCGTCGAGAAACCTCAGAGCGATGAGGGACTTCCCATCCTCTGACTCGCCGCTTGAGCGTGTGTGTGTGTGTGTGTGTGTGTGTGAGCGCGTGTGTGTGACACCACATGCAGACTTGTTTTTGTTTATTTTAGTTTCTTATTCTTGTTTTGGTCGTCGTGGTGAAGACAGTTTTTCTCTGCCAGTCTTACATCTCGTTTCCCATCATCCTCTCCTGTATTACGTATTACTGTTACTCCTGTAATTATTATATTATTAACGTGTTTTGTTTATACACTTTCTGTCCTCGCGCTGATTTTATAACCGTTTCTGCGGACGAGAGAAGGGTCACATGATACCAGCGTGATTTACAGCGGGGAGTTGTGGAGGGGGCAGTTTAATTTTTTTTTATTTTTAAAGATGTGTGTATATATCTATCTCTATATAAATATATATATATATTTTGTTTTGATTATGGCGGATTCTGTGAGAAAAGACGAGCGTTGTACATTGTACCGCCCCCCCCTCGCGTCCACCTCGGTGGCCAGCTTCACTCCAGAGGACAGTTTTTATCACTTCTGTTTCCTTTCTGTATCTGTTCATCTTCATTTGTAATTAAACAATAATCAGGGTTCATTAAAAAAGGTGAAAATGGTCAGTTTTTCTGTCTTTATTTCAGTTGACAACGATTTTTGTTGATTTTCATGTCGAGACTTAATTAAAAAAAAAACACAAACGTCCCCCAAATTACGTTAGATTTTTTTCACAAAATTACATTTGATTTTTTTTTTTCACAAAATTACATTTGATTTTTCCCCAAATTACGTTTTTTCTGTTTAAATTTTTTGGAATTCCATTTTTTTACCTTTTACTCTAATTTTGCCACCAACTAAAATGTGTTTTTAATGTTAATGAAATAAAATAAAGACTACTTCGATGGACATGTTTATTGAGGCAACTTTATATTGCACATTCCCTCAATAGTTGGAACTGGAATGCTTCTGAACATTTTCAGTAAAAAAAAGAAAAAAGTAACATTACATATAAAAAAAAAAATAATGTGCTCAATTAGCTTTTTCTTCAAGTAAAAAATTATTCCATCGATTAATTGAGTAATCGGATAAAACTTACTTTTGCTCAATTAAAGCCCAATTATAAATATGGAATAGAAAACAAGACAGATTACTTGATTTAAAAACAACCAATGTGTTTCTTTTATGGGTAAATTGGCTTATTTACATATTATGCAAATTAGTAAACTGTTTGTTAAATTTTCCAATAAAAATTTCAGAGCTGTGTCACGCAGATTAGCGTCCCTCCGTCTGTTTTTCACAAGGTGATCAAATTGATTCTGAGATCAAAACGATTGCATCTTTTTTTAACAATGTCAGGAGCGACCCAGGCGCCTCATTCCAACCACAGCGAGGGGATTATGATCGTTCGTTTGTGTTTTAAGTCATTAAAAACGTATAATTCCCTTCGTAAAGTAACTCCTGGTGAAAGTACACAATAATAGTTAGATCCCGATGTATTTGGACAGAATTTTGATTGGGTTTGCTTTTATACGCCATCAGAGGGAAATAAAACTATCGGGATGTAATCAGAGTATAGACTTTCACCTTTTAAGAGTGTGGCATTTAAAATGTAAAAATGACAGCCTTTTTAAGGAAATTGAAGTGTAAAGGAAGATGATTGACCCGATCAAATCAGCCGCTTCGTACTTTCTTCATAAGATAAACAGCACATCTCAGACAATTGGAATCTAAATAAGCAACTTAATCTAAAGTTTATGACTGGATGTTTTAAGAAGGTTCTGCTGCTCTGTCTTCAGTTCCTTTAACTACAACTCTGTCTCCCTCTGCTGGTAGATGTCGGTATTACATCCTTAAATCTGCTGACCAACCAACTCTCGCGAGAATCACTGAAAAAGCAGGAATGATTGAGCTCTCTGCCCGAAAACGGTTTATATAAAAATAAACATTTATTTAAATCTCAACCAATCAATCATCCATCTGGAAACTTGGGCTGGGAGGAAGTTGCCAGTTCGGAGGCTACTGGAGGGGAAAGTGCGACTCTTTTAGTATTTCTGTCTCAGCTGGGTAGTTTACAGAAGTTCAGACTTCTACATCTGTCTCCCATCTGGAGTTGGAGGTCTGGGATGGAAATGCTGAGCACAGCAGTTTGAACGCTGGGTTCTGGAGGACCTGCAGCGGATCCGATCACGCTCGTGGGTTTGAGAGACCTCAAGCGGCCCAATAAAAATGCAAAGAAAAGGTTATAAATACTGCAGTTTTTCTGACTTCAATCAAAGTTTTGTGGGGGGTTTTCTTCACGTGGAGTAACTTCCATCAGGATGCTTTCATGTACGATTCGAAAATAAAAGATATGGCACCAAAACGGCTCTTACTCGGTTAACATAAGCACTAGGGT
Source organism: Cololabis saira (assembly GCF_033807715.1). NCBI lineage: Eukaryota > Metazoa > Chordata > Actinopteri > Beloniformes > Belonidae > Cololabis > Cololabis saira. The sequence goes on along the minus strand of NC_084601.1, from coordinate 31,347,672 downwards.
TGCCACCTTTCAGAAATAGAAATAAGGGACGCCCTGATTTCAGCAGCGCAGGAGCCAAAAAAAAAAGCCCCAAAACTTCTAAACTGAATAAAAATGTGTTTATTTTATATGAAAAAACAAAATGCTATGATTTAAAGTTTAAAGTGCTTTAATAGCATTGAACTTGCATAACTGTACAGACAGACAACCATACTAGCAACTGAAATAGCCTCCTACGCTACGTATGTCCACATCAGCCCAGATGTAGAATATAGATACAGGTGAAGAATATGGTGTAAAAGTTAATTTATTTCAATAATTCAACTAGAATATGGTGTAAAAGTTAACTTAATTCAATAATTCAACTAGAATATGGTGTAAAAGTTAATTTATTTCAATAATTCAACTAGAATATGGTGTCAAAGTTAATTTATTTCAATAATTCAACTAGAATATGGTGTAAAAGTTAACTTAATTCAATAATTTAACTAGAATATGGTGTAAAAGTTAACTTAATTCAATAATTCAACTAGAATATGGTGTAAAAGTTCATTTATTTCAATAATTCAACTAGAATATGGTGTAAAAGTTAACTTATTTCAATAATTCAACTAGAATATGGTGTAAAAGTTAATTTATTTCAATAATTCAACTAGAATATGGTGTCAAAGTTAATTTATTTCAATAATTCAACTAGAATATGGTGTCAAAGTTAATTTATTTCAATAATTCAACTAGAATATGGTGTAAAAGTTAATTTATTTCAATAATTCAACTAGAATATGGTGTAAAAGTTCATGAAAATACGGTACAAATCGTGTCCCGTATTAGTTCAATACGGGACGCAACATTTTTTTCTCAAATAAAGGACAATTCCGTATTTTACGGGACGGGTGCCAACCCTAATAAGCACCCCTGAAGATTAAGTAAGTGAACCTACCGGCATGAAGATCAGACATCAACGGACCTGGGAGGTGTTCGCATCTTAAAGGTGGTGTAAGTGATTTCTGGATGATGTCACTTCTGTTCATCAACAGAACCCATGTGAGTCTTTCCCCACTGGAGTCACGTTTATTATGGTCTGTTTCCAGTTTACAGGGCCAGGGCTGTGTAAAGACCAGCTTTATTGTTTTTTATGTTTTGTTTTCTCTTTATTTATACAGCATACTCGTGGAATGGGCAGCTGACTGTGACGAAAAGTGTTCTGGGTTAGAAATAATGTAATATCACTTTCTGTGCCGGTGGATTGTAGCCCTTTAATTTCTATTTTTGGTGTACCTGAAGATTTTAATAGTTTTACTATGAAGGAGATTAATATAATTGCTTTTTCCTCTCTTGTAGCTCGTAGACGTATTCTACTTCAATGGAAGGACCCAAAATCTCCATCTCCCAACTCTTGGTTGAAAGACCTGATGTCATTTTTATATTTAGAGAAAATTAAATACGGTACTAGGGGTTGCTCTGATAGGTTTTCTTATATTTGGGAACCTATTCTTTCTTTTGTTAATTCTTTGGCATCCTTGGAAGATTAATTTAATCTGATTTAACTTAATTACAGGGAAGTATGATATTGCTAACCATGTCTAATTTTTTTTAGGGTTCCTCTTATGTCAGTTTATTTTAATTTTTATTTATTTATCTTATTTTGTTTTTTTAATTTTTTTGTTGCAGCTGTTTTGCGTGTCCTGTATTTTATCTGTATTTTATTTTTCCTATTATTATTGTCTTCAGTCAGAGTTTGATTGGTAATCGGTACTTACTTTGGGACCTGTTTATAATTACGTATTTTGCAGTGTGTGTGTTTTGGGGTGTTTGTTATGTTTTGTGCCCTTATTTATTTTATTTATTTATTTTTGTGTGTGTGTATGGTAAAATATAAAAAGGGGTATTCTGTCGAACCCTTTAAAAGAAATGTTTATTGTGTAATATAATTTACATGGATTACCCAATAAAGAAACATGTAAAAAAAAAAAAAAGAAATAATGTAATATCACTTTCTGTGCATTTAGTCGCCCATCTCTGTCGGTTACATGGCAGCAGGAAAATGAATGTCTACTGAACTTTTCAGAGCTGAGTTTTGGACGAAAAAATTAGTCAAGTGGATCGATCACCTCAGATGTAAAGAAGTGAATATCCTAAAGAGGAACAGAACAGCTTTAAGGTTTAGATTTCATAAAGTAAGAAAATATGTTGTGCCAGGATGAAGCCCTGTGGAACACCTTTATCAATAATTAGATATACCGATGATCCTGAGGCTAGTTATAAAAGATGTAATTGAGTTAAACTGATTAAAATAGATGTGTTTTCATAGCCAAAGTTTAAATTGCTTTAACTTCACTCTGTTGTTTTGTTTTCAACACTTAAAGGAGCTTGAGGCAGGATTTATGAAAAAAATTCGTCTACGTTTTAAGTTTTCTAGTAATAATGTCAGATGAAGCGTTCCAAACCAAAAAGAATGTTTCCTCTAGTGTATCTCTCCGTTGCCTTGAACAGGCTGTGTGCTGCAAAATGTGCTGCAATTCCGGGCCGGAACTTTCTCTGACATGCGCGTTCTCTGCGGCGCACGAGTAAACATTGGATACGCGTTTGAGTCATGGAGGCAGCTTCAACTTGAATTGGGACTGAAAACAGATGCTGACATGGCTCATTTCCTACTGACCAGGTAAGATAACATAAGTCATATTTAGAACTTGATTTGAACGGCGCTCCCGTGCCGGCTTCGCTGTTGGCTGCAGGAACCCCGACAGTCGTCGTGGCGCTAATGAGTCTCATTTGTTATTCTTGCCTCATGCTCCTTTAAGCTGCATAATTCACCCTTTTTTTTCTGGGGCTTTATATGTGAGGTGGACCCACTTTTTTCTTATTTATTCACAAGAAAAACAAGCTTCAGTTTACCACCCGGTTGAAACGCAGGTAAGTTTAAAGGGGACCTATTATGAAAAACGCGTTTTTTCTTGCTTTAACATATATAAAGTGGTCTCCCCTCAGCCTGCCAACTCAGGCCACGTTTACACATACAAAAACAAAAAGATATTTTCCCCTCTACGTTTTCAAAAATATCCTCGTTTACACGAACCCGCATGAAAACGCTGTTAAGGTGCTATGAGCAGCCAAACCTGCAGGGGGCAGTGTAACGAGAAGCGTAAAAACATGCAAGCCAATCAGAGTCCTGGAAAAAAAACGTCAACAAATGACACGTGTGAAGCCTGAATAATATGGTTCCGCGTTAAATCGACGGCGTAGCCTACGTACGGTGCGCGTCGCCGCGTACCCTACGCCGTAGGCTCTACGTTGGTGTAACGCGGAACCATAAATCAGCCTGGACTGCCAGTTACTTCCAAGACGGAACGAGAGTCTTTCGTTTGGAGTGACAGAGAAGTGGAGTTACTTTTAAGTGTGACTTTAGAATATAAAACAGGTAAAATACAAGAAAATATTGACGGTGGCCAAACAAATTGTAAACACAGGTCGCACACATGATGCTGGTGACGCTTCTGTTGCATAATGTGATGTTCTGAGCCTAAATCTCTGTTTTCCTCCGTTTACAAGCAAACGTGAAAACTGAGTTTTTGAAAATCTCCACTTTGGCCGGAGTTTTCAGAAATGACCGTTTTTGGGGGCTTTGAGCTCCGTTTTCGTGTAAACGAACGGCCAAAACGCATGAAAACGCCTCTGTTTTTGCTCCGTGTAAACGGGGCCTCAGAGAAGGAGGAAAGCAACCAAATTCTGCAGTGTCTGTACAGCCGCCCGGATGAGCCGTCCAGTGTGATGTGGATCTACGAGCCGTTCAGATTCTGCTCCCTTTCCTTACGTAACCAAAATGCGATTCACATAGTTTGGCCTCCTATGCGTGAAACCACGCCCACAACTAACTCCGCTGGCCGGAGCTTCCGCCGTTTTTTCGTAGCGGTGTATCGTGTCATTCAGGCAGCGGATAGAGAATGGGAAGATAAAGACTTGGCTCAGAGGCTGAATTTCTAATTTATTTAGCAAAAACAATCAAAAGCTTGTTTTTAAGACATTCAAGGCCTGTTTAAAATAGGTATTAGATGCCTAGGTCCCCTTTAATGTTCGTCTCTCTGTTGCAGATGTTTGATCCGGGCTGCACCACCACATCTCCCTCTCTTAGATTCGGGGACGTCTGCTCTGCTTTCACTGTTTTTGAAAGACCTCCACGTCGTTTCATGGTTTGCTTTCCCCCCAGCTCTCTTCCTCCCTCTCCCTCGGCTCGGTTTGGCCTCCTCGCCGCCACAGTTTGAACCGATCGTCGACCTCAGCAGGAGATCGGATGTAAAAATGAGAGCGGGCTCTGAGTGACGGGCTCTTCGGCCTCCAGCGGGGAGGGATTGTTGTCTGAATGAGGGCCGAGGTCGGAGGCCCCGGTCTGCAGGGCCCACTACAGAAACCAGATCACAACAGAGGGGTCATTATCATGCGTTGCTACTGGAGACGTGCTGGGAGCCCTCCTTCACTTTCACCAATGAGTCATGGACCTCCAGCGGTTCAGACCTGGAGAAATGCACGCGATTTACATCTCCTGTTAACTCTCCGACTTTAGATTTTCTTCTTGGTTAATGTGAAGAAAGTTGTGCCAAGAATGAAGGTACATGAAGGGGTTTTGTTTCAGACACAGACGCCAGAGAGGAGCGGCTGAGTCACGTCAGCCAGACGGTGATTCTGCTCGGAGGATTAAAACTTGCAGCAGAAGTTCTGGGAGTGTATTTCTGGAGGCAGATTGTCCTTGTGGCTCACTGAGCTGGCAGGCCGGCTTCCTCCGTAATCACGGCTCTTCATCTGCGAGAGTCACGAGACGGGAACGTCTGCTAACTGCCGCTCAGATCTGCTGCTGGATCACTGATTTTCATCAAACAGCTCCAGTCCAGAGCAGAGCTAGAAAAAAAATAGCCTTCTCATTGATTTAAACTGAGTAAAGTGAAAGAAATTAAGCTCAAAAACACAAACTAACTCATGAAATACTAGAACTCTCCAAAATATCAAACTATCTTAACCAGCATTTTTTTTTTTTTTTTTTTTTTAATATATTTTTATTAGGGGGTAAGGCACAGTAGAACATAGTCATACAACATACAGAATATACAGTCTACCTCCTAGGATGTTTTTTTTTTTTTTGATTCAACAGAACAAAAAATCCACACAAATTAATGACAAAGAAATGAAAATTATTCTAAGTAATATTTAAGTATCAAAGCTGCACAGTATAAATTAAAAAAAAATATGAATAAAAAGGGGGAGAGATAAAAAAACAAAAAAAAACAAAGAAAAACTAACCCCAAAAACAAAGGAAAAGTAAATAAATAGATAAAAAGGAGGAAGAAAGAGAGGAATGAAAGAAGAGAGGGATGGGGGACTTAACCAGCATTTTTAAAGAATCCCAACCGTGATTAGAAAATGAAAGAAAATTTACTAATAGTCTCATAATAGACTATAATAAAAACTCAATAATTTTACTCACTCATGAAGCACAGACCGTTAAATATTGTGAAAATAAATCTTGTCCGTGTGTTAAAATAATCAGCCAACTTTTTTTTATTAGTAGTCACAATAAAATTTCACTGTTGGTTTATATAAAAATAGGACATTTGTGGATGTCTTCTTGGGCTTTGGGGAATAGTGATCAACATTCTGCACAATTTATCACCATTTTATAGACCGAAATCCAAACAGATTGTTTATTTTTATTAACTTTTTGTATCAGTAGCAGCTAAATATCAGCAGCAAAGTTGATTAAACTTTGTTTATTTTAATCATAAGGTCGGACAGTGTCTTATCTTGTTAAGTTGGGTCAACTTCATCATTTTCTGTTAAATTCACTATAGTTATCTATCTGATGAGTGGAGGAGAGAAAGGCACTGGACTAGTGGTTTATAGTTTTGTGTTAATGGAGTTTTAATATAAAGTTGATTTTGAATTTTCTTTTAAAGAAACAGAAAAGAAAAGTTCACAATTTAACAGCAGTTTTTTACAAAGTTCAGTGGCGGTTGTAACCAAGGAGACAGCACCATCTAGCGGCCAAGAGACGCAACTGCTGCAGCTCATTATCAGCCTCACTTCTTTCTCACTTAATCTAATGTTTATCCAGCCCTAATCATTTAAGATTATTTTTCAACAAGACTTATTTTATAATGCTTTTTTTTTAATAAAACCGTCTTTACAGATTTTAAAATGCAGCGATTTTAGTAATTTTAGAAATCTCCTTCATAGTGTTTATTTACACGTGACAAATGAATTGACCTTCTGAAACAGAATGTTTCAATTAATTACTAAAAAATCCTGTAATTATATATTATAGATGTATATACATACCACCGGACAACCTCTTTAACTCGGTAGAGCTGTAAACTTAAATCAGGTTTAAATCAGGCTTGAATCGATATATAAATCATGGCTTAAGTCAGGCTTGAATCAGGCATATATCAGGCTTAAGTCTGGCATAAACCAAGCATAAGTCAGGCTCAAATCAGACATGAATCAGGCTCGAATCAGGCTCAAATCAGACATAAGTCAGGCTTAAATCTGGTTTAACTCAGGTTTAAGTCAGGCTTAAGTTTGGCATAAATCAGGCTTAAGTCAAGCTCAAATCAGACATAAATCATGGCTTAAGTCAGGCTTGAATCAGGCATAAATCATGGCTTAAGTCAGGCTTGAATCAGGCATAAATCAGGTTTATCTCAGCCTTAAATCGAGCTTAAATCAGGCTTAAATCAGACATAAATCAGGTTTAACTCAGGTTTAAGTCAGGCTTAAGTTTGGCATAAATCAGGCTTAAGTCAAGCTCAAATCAGACATAAATCATGGCTTAAGTCAGGCTTGAATCAGGCATAAATCAGGTTTATCTCAGCCTTAAATCGAGCTTAAATCAGGCTTTAATCGACATAAATCAGGTTCAAATCAGACATATATCAAGTTTAACTCAGGCTTAAGTCAGGCTTTAATCAACATAAATCAGGCTCAAATCAGACATAAATCGGGCTTGAATCTGGCATAAATCAATATTAAGTCAGGTTTATGTCATGATTTAATCAGCCATAAATAAAGCTTAAATCAAGCTTAAGTCAGGCATAAGTCAAATTTATGTCAGGGTTAAATCAGATTAAGTTAGGCTTAAGCTCGACTCCATTGACTTCCATGTTAACTTGTCCAACTTTACAGCAGAAATAAAAATATTTATAAAACTGGTTTCCAGTTAAATTTCACGTCCCTGGCGGCCGTATCGGGGTAATTGTACGGCCTCATGATTGACAGCTTGCACAGGCACTGGATAACTGTCACCACTTTAGCTATTTAGCCCAGCATTGACCTGTGACCTGTGAATAAAGACCTGACTCAGCATAATCCCTGGTATTTAGAGTGGTCAGAAGTGGTATTGCAACAAATACCGTATTTTCTGGACTATAAACCGCTACTTTTTTCATAGGTTTTGAACCATGCGGTTTATACAAAGGTGCGGCTATTCTGTGGATTTTTCTTCCACCGCTAGGGGGAGTGCTAACCGGAATTAGAATAAAAACTAGGACAAAATAAATGCAAAGAAGAATACGCTACTTCTTCTTTAGAAGTAGGTAAAAGCAGATTTCAAACAGATAAATAGATAAATAAATACCGGTTATTTTCTCTTGGTTCTGTCCCGTTTTAATCAGCAAAGTTGATGCCGTGTTAAAAGACACTGTTAGGAAAGGATCTATTTAGGTACAAACATGTACATCATTTACAGTTCAAAATCATTCTGTACATGTAGTAAATATCTAATCTAACAACATAAATATCTGCGACTTGCATATTTTTTTTTTTTTTTTAAATAGAGCGAATGCGGCTTATATACAGGTGCGGCTTATAGTTCAGAAAATACGGTAATTCTGTTAAATTGAATTTAAATGAAACGAATATGTCATCATAACCACAAATCACGACTTGATGAACCACTGATTCTTGATGAAGCAGGACCATGAGACACATTCTTATAATTTATTATTAATTTATACACCCACTTACTTGTGCGCGTCGATGTTCGGGTCGCAGGAGCAGCAGCCGAGTACAGAAGACATCCCTCTCTGCAGATACCTCTTCCAGCTCCTCCGGGGGGATACCGAGGCATTTCCAGGACGGCTGGGAGATATGATCTCTGCAGATATGATCTCTGCAGCGTCTCCTGGATCTCTTTTCCTCTTCGGGGTTTGGCCTGAAAAAGGCATCTTGATATACTTCAACATCTGATGTCGTTTGTATTTAGATAATAATAATAATCAATCAAGTCCTTAGGTTGTTTAAAACAGTCAAAACTGTCCTTTGCTCTCTTCCAGTATCTTTTTCCTCATTTGCCATCTCTTCCTCTTTCTCCTTCTGTAGTTTCTTTTCATTTTTCAGTTTCGGTGGTAACCGTGACTTCAACTATCTTTGGTTTTCTTCAGGGTCCGTCTCAGCTTTGGCCTCTCAAGTGAAGCATCTTCGTCTCCTCTTCAAGCTCTGAGGCTCTAATTCTCAGACTGTTGTTCTCATTCAGGAAATCCTTTTCCTCTGTGTTCATACATTCAGAGTTCGCTGAGATCATCTGCGGTTCTGGGACGGAGCATCGGCGTTCGCAGTGCTCACCAACCCCAGTCTTGTCTGGAAGCTACTTTAACAACAAACACAATTACAGTCAAATATTGGTTAGACACCAGTGAGAGTCTAGTATCCCTGGTATTTATAGTGTGCATTGACATGTGCTTTAGTGGGAAGTCTGGCATGGTTGTCATGGTAACACCTGCTGAGTACAAAACAAATCTGACCAGGGAATAAACGTGAACCCTCCCACAATAAAAATAAAGATCAGCCTTTATATTAGAATATGACATCAAAACAAATCAATCTATAACATTAAGTATAATCTGAATCTTAATGTGTTTTATAGCTGGAGCACAGAGGAATTTAAGATAATTAAAAAATCATGTGAAGTTTTTAACATTAATCTTATACATTTAAATAGGAACAAAATAAAATATGCTTTAATGAACACAATGAGATTATATCTAAAAATCTCCAAACCTGGCAGGATTTGATTGAGCATATTATAACATATTTTATATTATAATAATATAAAATATAACAATATTATAACAGAACTTGATTGATTACATATTTACCAGCGATATTATCAATAATAACATGTTTGAGGATATGAATCAGTGACATCAGTGACCACCTTCCGGTCTATATGTGTAACACGTGTATAAAGGTACGTTTATTGTGATTTCTGTCTCTAAGAGTTGGAGCTACTGCAGAAAGGCCCGATTCCCCCTGAGACTGATGAAGTATTTTGGTTCTGATTCTGATTCTGGTTCTGGTTCTGATTCTGATTCTGATTCTGATTCTGATTCTGATCCTGATCCTGATCCTGATTCTGATTCTGATCCTGATCCTGATCCTGATTCTGATTCTGATCCTGATTCTGATCCTGATTCTGGTCCTGACCCTGATCCTGATTCTGATTGTGATCCTGATCCAGACGAAGGTTTGCAGCACAACTCCCGGAGGAGCTGCCTCTGCCCAACTGTCGTTAATCCAGAACTGGGTAACAATCCAGACAGTCAGTCAGAACACGTCCACCTCACATCAGTTACCATAGCAACCACATCCAAATCTATACGTCCATCCATCCTCCTGCCAGATGTGGTTTCAGTAGCAACATGTGATCTGGGGTGTGATTCCTGTACAACGATGGACGTTAAAATTCTGCTAAACATCGTTTAAACGAAGATGTTCGACCGTGATGTTTTTATTTGAATTCAGCAAAATGAAATCCACAGAAACTCTAAAACATTCTAACTGTAAACATGAGAGTTAACAGGGGATAAGTTTACTTTTTAAATACATGCTTTTTTTTTTTTGCAGTCACATATCACGAACCACGAGAATACTATCTATAAAATCAGGTCTTACAAATAAAAAACATTTAAAATCAAACAAATAGAAAATATTAATAATATCCTGAGAATTAAGGTCAAACCCACCTGAATAAGCAAACAAGCATCTTCCAGGGAGTCGAAGATGTTCCAGACCGCTACAGGAGATAGCAATGTTTTCAAAATAATAATAAATCTTTGTAAATCCCTGTGATTTGTTATCACTTGTCCAGTTGGTCAATACTCATCCTGGTAAGCAATTGCTAATCAATCGTAAATGATTACGTGTCCAAAAACCATTGCAGTAAAGCTCTTAATAATAATCTTTATTTGTTGGTATATATCTCAGGAAACCCTATCTCAGCCCATCACCAGTTGGGAGCAGTGGGCCGCCATCTTTCCGGCGCCAGGTACAGGAACTCCCATGTCCAGATTACCAGCCGCCTCACGCTACATCGTCCATCATCAATGACGTCACAACCAGAAACTACAGTGCTTTGCAAAAGTATTTGCCCCCCTTGAACTTTGTGACCTTTTGCCACATTTCAGGCTTCAAACATAAAGATATAAAACTGCAATTTTTTGTGAAGAATCAACAACAAGTGGGACACAATCATGAAGTGGAACTAAATGTATTGGATATTTCAAACTTTTTTAACAAATAAAAAACTGAAAAAGTGGGTGTGCAAAATTATTCAGCCCCTTTACTTTCAGTGCAGCAAACTCTGTCCAGAAGTTCAGTGAGGATCTCTGAATGATCCAGTGTTGACCTAAACTACTAAAGATGATAAATGGAATCCACCTGTGTGTAATCACGTCTCCGTATAAATGCACCAGCACCGTGATCGTCTCAGAGGTCCGTTTAAAGCGCAGAGAGCATCATGAAGAACAAGGAACACACCAGGCAGGTCCGAGATACTGTTGTGGAGAAGTTTAAAGCTGGATTTGGATACAAAAAGATTTCCCAAGCTTTAAACATCCCAAGGAGCACTGTGCAAGCGATAATATTGAAATGGAAGGAGTATCAGACCACTGCAAATCTACCAAGACCTGGCCGCCCCTCTACAATGGGCAAAAATTTCAGTCTCTCGATGTGCAAAACTGATAGAGACATACCCCAAGTGAATTACAGCTGTAATCGCAGCAAAAGGTGGCGCTACAAAGTATTAACTTAAGGGGGCTGAATAATTTTGCACGCCCAATTTTTCAGTTTTTTATTTGTTAAAAGTTTGAAATATCCAATACATTTCGTTCCACTTCATGATTGTGTCCCACTTGTTGTTGAATCTTCACAAAAAATTACAGTTTTATATCTTTATGTTTGAAGCCTGAAATGTGGCAAAAGGTCACAAAGTTCAAGGGAGCCAAATACTTTCGCAAGGCACTGTAAACTTCTGACTTCAGATCTGTGGATCCAGCTACACAACTTAAGCACCGTATTTGCCGGCTTTCCTTCGAACAATGTTTCAAATCATCAAATCAAACTTTATTTATAGAGCACCTTTCATGCATAGAATGCAGCACAAAGTGCTTTACATAAAACAAATACACAAACATAAAACGTATTAAATAAAACATCAACAGTCTCCCTGAGGTTCTCCGGGAGGCTGTTCCACAATCGGGGGCCAGAATAACTGAATGTCGCCTCCCCGTGTGTCCTGGTTCTAACTCTTGGTATCGTTAAAAAGCACTGGAGGACCTCAGGGTCCGCGAGGGTCGATAGGGTTAAAGTAGTGCAGACAAATAAGAAGGCCCAAGACCATTAAAACACTTGAAAACTAGTAAAAGAAGCTTAAAATCGATCCTGAAGCGCACAGGGAGCCAATGCAGCGATTTTAACAGGTGTAATGTGCTCCCGCCCTCTGGTCCTCGTCAGCACGCATGCGGCTGAGTTCTGTAATAGTTGTAGGTTATACATGTTCTTTTTAGGAAGACCAGAGAGCAGGGCGTTACAATAATCCAAACGAAAAGAGATAAAAGCATGCATTAGCACCTCCGTACTAGCCTGAGAGAGAAACGGTTGGACTCTGGCTATGTTCTTAAGATGGTAAAATCTTTGTTATGTTTTTGATATGTGGAATAAAAGTGAGCTCAGAGTCAAAAATCACGCCCAGATTTTTAACTGATTTTGAGGGTTTAAAATCCTGTAACTTTGGTAAAGGTTTCTCTCTCTGGCCTTCGGGACCGATGAGTAAAATCTCTGTTTTGCCCTGGTTGAGCTGTAGGAAGTTTGCTGCCATCCATGACTTGATGTCTAAAATACAGGTAAAAAGGGCATCAATTGGCCCAGTGTCATCAGGAGACACGGCGATGTACAGTTGCGTATCGTCAGCGTAACTATGGAAGCTGATGCCGTGTCTCCTGATGACGTCCCCAAGGGGCAGCATGTACAGATTAAAAAGAGTTGGACCTAAAATTGACCCTTGGGGAACCCCACACTTTATCTTATAGGTTCCTGAGGAACATGTATCCATACTTACAAAGAAACTTCAATCAGTTTAACGATGATCACGTTGTGTAGGTTACCAACGTCATTACCTCCACTGTCTTGAAACACAAACCAAAGAGTCCAAAGACCCACCTGAAACTCCTGCCACCTTCTCACCCCGACCCAGATCTGGTCTCGGTGGTGTCCCATGGTCGAAATGTCCCCGTCAGCCGTCATCATTTCATGCGTACACCTCTACAGAATCAAAAGTCCAGTTATAAGGCTGCTCGCTTAAAATTGTCCTTTTGGGATGCCATTGTAGAACTGTAAACAACACAATAGATCATCCCACTTAGCAACAGTAACTAAGAGGGAGCAGGGATAACCAGGAGATAATTGAATTTCCTGGACAAAACTGCGCGGACTTTCATCTTCTGAACGGTTTTATACTTTGAAGATGTGGAAAACTCCGATATTAGCTTATCTTAGACTACACTGGTGGGAGTATTTATTTGTACTGTTTAAATCGATATCTTCTAATTGACTTACCGTCATGAAACAACAAAAAAACCTTAACTCAAAAACTTGTTCCTCAAGGAAGGAGTTTGTTTGGCCTAGAAATCTAGACGTACCCCTAGCAAATATGAATTTGCTTAGCAGGTACTTCTAGCCACGGAGAGCCAATCAAATTAGTTTATCTCTGTAGAGACAGTCTCTGGGCGGGCTTAACGCAATGATGCATTATGTGGCACAAAAAGATGGTTCTCAAAAGCTTCAGTTCGGCCCGGCTAAGGTGTATACACGGCTTTTAACACTTCGATATCGGTCGGATTAAGGCAACAATTCGACTTTCTGTTAGTGCATGTAAACAAGTGAAAACAGCTGCTCCTGAGGCCGTTTGAATCCACGATGGCTAATAGACCTTTTGTTAAGCCCCACCCCCATTGCTAGTCAATTAAAACTGTAATTTATCGTCTGTTTTGGGAGGAAATGTATTCCTGTGATGCTCTCTGGGTAGCAGGTGTAAATTTTACCACCGCTTAACCATTTTATTTTGAATAAATAAAATGCTTTCACGATTGTAGCTATGTTTGTAGCCTGCTGCCGAGCCGACTTTGTTTCGGTTGTTTCGGATCAGATTTCTGCCAGTTTGGGGATAAAAAAAATCACTACACTTCTTTCTTACTTTTTTACTAATATAAAGTTTAAAAAAATAATCCAGTGATATAAATTTCAATAAAAGGCAAGTAAAAACTGCCCTTTTTCCAGTGATGTGAACGAGAAAAACAGCTGTTTTGTCCAACCGGATATTCTGATCCGAATGAAGCAATGGAGGATGATTTTTCTGATTGGTCAGTCAGGAACCAATCAGAAAGCTGACAAAGGGTCAATTGATGGCTAAAGATTCAGACTTGAAAAAGACTTCAAAAATGTGCTGCTTTTGCCGACAAAAGAGAGGCCTCCTTGGGATTTTTTCAGGCCCTGCATCTTTCCAGATGTGGCTCCGATCCATCAGGATAATGTTTGTTACCATAATCGTGAGCTAATTTGTTATTATTCACCTTTTAAAAAAGAATAAAAGACACCAAAGAACACTCTTCGTGTAACTACAGGCTCTTGTGGATCATGAGCACCGCCGGTTGACGGCACTGCACACTCATCCCCGGCTGAATCGTTCACTCCAGGTCCACGCGGTTGAGTCGCCGGGTCTTTTTTTAAATGCACATCCTCTTGAATTAAAGCGTGCTGGAGTGTCTGGTCGGCCATACTGCACGGCCTCCGCAGCTGCTAAGCAGCTAAGTGGCCCATAACACATTTAGAGTGAAGTGACTGGAGATGGACGGGGTGGGGGGGCAGCTCTCCCACCTCGGTCTTGGAAAGTGCTTGGGGGGGGCTGATTCCAGTCGGATTTATGGATCTCATTCACAAAGCTCTGCGGCATCATCTTCCTCCCCTTCCTCATCGCCGTTCCTGTCTCCTTCATCTTCCTTTTCTGTCAGCGAAACACCCAGTCTCACTTCATCTGTTCCACTTTTTTACCGCCAAACTTTTCCTCCTCACTTTCATCGTCGTCTCGGAGATTGAAGCCTCGGGTTTTCCTCTCTAATGTCTTATAAAACACGCATCACGCTGAATGAGCAGTCGGAAGAGAGACTGCAGTCTCGCCGTGAGGAGAGAGGAAGATGTCTGGAGTAGTGATGCGCGGATCAATACTGAAATATCGATACTTCCGATACCAGATTTATAAGCTCTAAAATCGATTCTCAAGTGAAAATATCGATACTTTTGATACTTCAGTCATTTGTGGTAATGTATATCATTAACAGGAATACGGTGGAAAGTAACTAAACTATTCAGATTTAGTCTAAATGACACGCTGCTGGTAGGAACTACTTTTTTTTAATTTTTATTTTTATAGTAGTTCTTATTTTTGTTTATTATTCTCTTATTTATTTTAATGGTTTTATTATTTTACTTAGGACCTTTTTTTTAGTGATGGAAACACCTTTTGGAAACCTGCCGCTACCTCAGTATACTTCTGAGTTTAAAATAAATGCGCCTTATGGTGTGGAAACTATGGTATTCAGATTTCGTCTAAATGATACGCTGCTAGTAGAAACTACTTTTTTTCATTTTTATTTAATAGTACTTATTTTTGTTTATTATTCTCTTATTCATTTTAATGGTTTTATTATTGGGTTTTGGGGGGGGTGACGACATCCATTGCCAATCCAGGAAGCAGGAACACACAGAGACACACGTCAAGCACTGGAAATCTGCAACAAAAAACCACAAACAAAACACGAAACCGGCACGGAGCCAACCAAAACACGAACAGCAATCGACCTAAATCTTGAGATCTGATCGCAGTCTGAGCTAAGCTACCGCTACCGCTACCTAACCCCAAAAACTACAGAGCAAGCATGCAGGTGAACAAGCCAGTGTGTATGTCTATGTGTGTGTATGCGTGTATGTATATGATCATGCGTGTGTGTGTGTGTGTGTGTGTGTGTGTGTGTGTGTGTGTGTGTGTGTGTGTGTGTGTGTGTGTGTGTGTGTGTGTGTGTGTGTGTGTGTGTGTGTGTGTGTGTGTGTGTGTGTGTGTGTGTGTGTGTGTGTGTGTGTGCGCGTGTGATAAACCAAACAAAGCTCCACCTGAAGTGTATCTATAGTGGGGGAGGGGTGGGAGCAACCCCGCCACCCGCGAGACCAGAGGCCGACACAGAAGAACCCGGAACCCAGGCCACCAGCAACCCCACAGAGGGGAGAAGTAGGAGGGAGGCAACCCACCGCCTGCGAGCCCCCCCCCCCCCCCCCCCCCGGCGGCGGAAAAAGCAGCAGCGGAAAAAGCAGCCAGGGATCCCGCGGCGGCGGACCGCGACCCAGGCAATCCCCGGCCACCCGGTCCGGGTCGGACACGTGGCCAGGAGGCCCTCACCCTTCAGGCCAACGACCCCCACCCGGCAGGGGGCCAGCCTGCCCGGAGAGACAGAGCCGCCCCGGCCGCCGACGCGGGCAGGTGCACCCGCCCCCACGAAAGTGGCCCTCCAAGACCAGAGGGGCGCCCCGCCGCAGAGGCAGCGGGGGGGACCGCAGACGGGCCCGGAGAGAGGGAACCCCCCAACAGGGCGACACCCGCGCAGGCCCGACAACGGAGGGCCCCAGACCCAGGCATCCCATTCATTCATCCATTCACCTATCCGATACCTATACTAATAATAAGATATACTATACATAATAATAATACTAATAATAATAATAATAATAATAATAATAATAATAATAATAAGCATCTTTGTATTCTTAAACTATCTAAAATACACCAATTTTTTTAGATTTATCAGGCACGATGTATCAGTATCGAATCGGTATTGCCGATACCAGCCTGACTTTTAATCAATATCGGATCGGAAAGGAAATCGGTTGTATGGAGCATCACTACTCTGGAGATCCCACTCGCTCTGTTCTCACGTAGGTGTGCAACGTGTTACTTACCAGTAACATGTTGCACATATTGTGACTGTGAAACACAGATAAGCCTCCACTTTCTGTGTTTGCACGCTTTGAAGGGTGTGTGTGTGTGTGTGTGTGTGTGTGTGTGTGTGTGTGTGTGTGTGTGTGTGTGTGTGTGTGTGTGTGTGTGTGTGTGTGTGTGTGTGTGTGTGTGTGTGTGTGTGTGCTCCACTACGGCTTATGTAACGCCTGGGCAGGTTCTAACTTCACTTGTACACGTGTGTGTAGGAGCTGCAGACGGTAATCCACCGTTACGGGTTAACGAAGTCCCAGAAGGATGCAGCCATGACTCCACACCTGTTTGCATGTTCACCTGTTACATGCATGTGTGTGTGTGTGTGTGTGTGTGTGTGTGTGTGTGTGTGTGT
This sequence comes from Cololabis saira, assembly GCF_033807715.1. Taxonomy (NCBI): domain Eukaryota; kingdom Metazoa; phylum Chordata; class Actinopteri; order Beloniformes; family Belonidae; genus Cololabis; species Cololabis saira. The sequence goes on along the minus strand of NC_084601.1, from coordinate 31,330,984 downwards.
GTGTGTGTGTGTGTGTGCACATTAGGGACACCCACCATGTATGTGGGTCACCCTCTTAGCAACCATAATCCCACGCTCAATTTACTCGCAGGGGTTTCACTCCCCTTGCTTGGCCGGGCTGATGGCAACAAGCATGATGACCTCACCGCAGCATGCGGCCATTGGCCTGCAGACCTGCCGCGGATCAGCCAATCAGGAGCCGCCCCGGTGACGCAGAGCTCCCCGGCGGCGCCTCTGATTGGCCGAGCGGCCGAAGGGGGCGGGACGCCGAGCTCGTGTGAGTGGAGATGAGGTGAGAGAGAGCACGGGAATTTGGGAGTTGGTGTTTTTTATTTAAAGTTGAAACTACATTCAACCTGTGGCTAATGCCGCGTTCCATTTACCTCGGAAATCGGAACTGGGAACTGGGAAGGGCAGCCTTCTTGGAATGGTAACTCGGGGGTGGTGAAGCTTCTCCCACTTTCCCAGTAGGAAATCCCACTTCGAGGGGCGTTCCAGTTGAAAATTCCGACTGGGAACTGGGAAATACCGACTTCCGAGGACAAATGGAACGCGGCATAACATGCAGCACGGGGGTTGCGCACGCACGTTTGGCAGCACTTAGTTATTTGGAGACATATTTCACCTACTACGTTGTCATTTAAATCTATTTTACATTTAAAAAAAGGCAACAATCTGCCCAGATTTTCGGTTTAAACGTCAGTATATAAATTAGAGGTTTTATTCGTCTTCTGCGTGCCTGTGAAAAAGTCCCAGACATACCCACGCCGGCCTCTGATTGGTCGCCGCAGCCTCCCTGTTCCAACAGCTGTTCTGTGTTTTCCCACACTGTGATTGGTCGAGGCGAGCTGTCAATCAAACGTGCTCGGACGCGTAGCCCCGCCCCCGCCGCCTCTCGCCGCGCTCCCATTGGCTACTGTACGCGCTGGGCGGCCGCTGATTGGCCACGGCGGCTGGTCGTCAAGGCTCCGGGGCTTCATTCACCATTTTGCGACTGTAGTGTAGAATGTACAGGGCAGTAGTTTTTCCTCCTTTTAAGTTGCTCTCCCGGAGAAACATGACCGGCCGCTGACCGGGCTGGCAGCCTGCGGGGACGACTGGCCCACCGGAGGCCTATTTTCCACAGCGGACTCGGCGCGGCGCGGCGGCGGTGAGTGTAGGAACGTAGTCCCGCAGCGGTGCTGCGGTCGCTGGGCTTGTTTTCTCTGGTCCTGCCGCTCCTGCCGCGGTGCGCGTTGCTGCTGTCGCCCCTGAAAAAACAGCACCCCGGCGGGTCGGTTTCCCACATCTGGGGGGGGGGGCTGCAGGCGGAATGACGAGGAATGGGAGGGGGTGAAAAAAAAATAAAAAAAGAAAGCAAGAAAAAAAAAAGGGAGCGGTGCGGTGAAACTTTTCCACTAGAAATAAATTCAACGCCATAAGCGCTCGCCGCCTGTCATCTCCTCCTCCTCCTCATCCTCGCACGCACACGCAATCTTCCTCTTTTTTTATTTTTTTTTAGGTGCGTAATTTATTTTTTGGCCTTTTGTAACATCTTAATGACACTTTTTTTATTCCTGAAGGGGTCAGAACAAAGTTGCTGCAGTGTTGTGGAGTGGAGCTGGTAGTAAAGCCTGATCGACGCAGAGCTTACGGCGTAAGTTACGCGGCGACGCACACCGTACGATGCGCGTCGCCGCGTACCCTACGCCGTAGGCTCTGCGTCGTTTTGACGCGGAACCATAAATCAGCCTTGAGCGCTGTACTACGAGGGCTTGACACGGTGCTATCCGGCTAAAGCCGAGGTGACGACACCAGCTCGTGTTTGCATGCTTTGGGCCTTGTCTGGGTTGAAGTTATAGCAGCCCTTATCTCTGGATTATGACCGTGTCTGTGTGTTTATACGCCCTGCTCCGCCGTGCACAGCTCCCTAATGATCCTCTGGTGTCATAGAAAACAACTTTAAAACATAACTTGGACATGGATCCAAAATAAAAGCTGCAGGAAAAAAAACAACCTCTTCACAGTTTGTCCTTTTTTTTATACCAGATTAGATAAATATACATATTTTTGTTTTTATGCAAGTTTTAATCTCTTATAGCTGCAATCAGAAAGTTCAAGAACTGTTATATAGAGTATATAAGTGTGTAAGAAGAAGTGGACAACCCCATGTAACGTCACCCATTTTCCCTGTACCACAGAACTTGTGGACTATAGAGATAAGTGGGCGACGTATCCTTGATATGACCCTCTGAAGAGCTGGTTTGAAGCCTCTTTGTGCCCGAAAACTGCCGCTGCCTTAGTGTCGCTACCAGAATCAGGTTTATTGGCCAAGTCAGGGAATTTGACTTTGGTTATTTTTGCTCACTGCACAGTAAATAGACAAATGACAGCTCGTATTAGCATATATACAGTTTTGAAAAAAGTGAAAGGTGCAGCAGAAAGGTGCAGCAGAATGAGGTAGACATCGTTATTGAAAGGTGCATGCAAGGCAAGGCAAGTTTATTTGTACAGCACAATTCAACACAAGGTAATTCAAAGTGCTTTACATCAACATTAAAAGTGGCAAGACACAATTAAACAGTAAATAACAAATAAAATGTCTATGAGGACTATTAGAGCGGCGCTGGGGGCCTGGCGAGAGTTTATTCTGCAGGTTCCATCTGACTTCAGTACCTGAAACGAGCCGCCTTGTCAACATATGGCACTTTTCCACTAGCACCTACTCGGCTCAACTCATTTCAACATGGCCTGTTTTTTTTCCCATAACAATTCACCTGGAGCAGAAGTAGGAGATTGGAGCAAAGCTGCTGTGACGTATTTGATTGTGTATCTAAACGAAGAAGACAACAACACTAAAGATGTAGAACATGGAGGAGATGATAAATGTGCTGCTGGGTCTGTGGCTTGTGATTGATATCAAGATAAAAAATGGGAGTGAGAGAAGCTTCAAGCGGGCCGCTTTTTAATGTTTTTTAGTTTGTCTCTGCGCTGTTGAAAAGTCCGTTGGTAGCCGTGAGCAGCTATGAAGAGACAGAGCTCCTGGTAGATCTGGTCGTTCCTTATCGCCCGTCTACATCCCTTTTTAATTCTCTCCCCAGCTACCAGGTTTATGAACATCTGCACCTCGGAGTTGGATCACCAAACAGACTTTTGTGCTGCCGTTGCTGGTGGAATAAAATGAACCAGAAGCCATGAGTCGCTCTTTCTCTGATGTCACATCCTGACTCAGGTGTCTGACTCCAACCCCCCGACCAATCGGTGGCCTGGAGTGTGATGACATCACAGCCCGACTCAGCCGCTTTGAACCTCGGCAGAGTAGTTACAGAAAAAGTATCTACTCGGCACATTAGACCCCTGGTGGAAAAGAACCAAACTGAGGCGAGTCGAGTCGGGCTGAGTAGGTACTAGTGGAAAAGCGCCAATAGGTAGCAGAAGATGTCAATGCTAGGGGTGTTGTGAGGGGGGGGGGGGGGCGTTACCATGCTGAATAGTAATGTGATTTGCGTTGCGATTCCTTTTTATTCTGAACATTTTGTGGTTTTACTTTGTTTACATGCTATCTTGAGGTTGATAAATAGGGTTTTTCTATGTTCGACAATCAGCAAAACAAAGCAATAAGTCCACATCTGGAGTGAGGAGGATAACTCAAAACCTAAATATTATCCAAAAAGTGCCTGGGGACAACTTCTGTTGTAATAGACGCTATATAAATAAAATTGAATTAAGTCATTTAATAATAGATGCAAAATATCAGTTTATAGTTCTCTTAGTCATTTAAAAAAAGGGCTATTGCTTTCCCACCTCGTATGACTTATATCTGCCTACTCTGATGTTTATTCTGTTTTCCAGTCGGCTTATAAATGAGGCTAAATGCCCTTTTTGCATAAAATACAACTGGACTTGTTCCCCTGCACTTTTACCAGAAGATTACCGAGGAGACGGACTCCTGCTCCACAACGCATGATTTGCGTCGCTAGTCCTTTTATTATGAACATTTTGTGGTTTTACTTTGTGTACAACATGCTATCTTTAGGTTGATAAATAGGGTTTTTCTATGTTCGACAATCGGCAAAACAAATCAATCAGTCCACATCTGATATTATCAATCTATTTTCTGTTTTTATCTTAACAATGAGACAGAAAATAAGAACTTTGATATATTAACGTGACGAGGATAACTCAAAACCTAAATATTATCCAAAAAGCGCCTGGAGACAACTTCTGTTGTAATAGACGCAGTATAAATAAAATTGAATTGAATTGAATTAAGTCATTTAATAATAGATGCAAAATATCAGTTTATGGTTCTCTTAGTCTTTTTAAAAATTGGACTTTTGCTTTCCCACCTCGTATGACTTATGTCAGCCTCCTCTGACCTTTATTCTGTTCTCCAGTGGGCTTATAAACGAGTCTAAATGCCCTTTTTGCAAATAAAGTACGACTGGACTTGTTCCCCTGCACTTTTACTATTAGATTAGTGAGGAGACGGACTCCTGCTCCACATTTCACCCAGAACAGCGTACGTTGCATCAGCGTGCCTTTAAGCTGTTATCATTAGTGCCCGTGGCTCCCGTGCCAGCTGTTGTACTCGGTGCACTACTGAGTAAACACATGTAGCATACCTCCGCCGTGACCAAGTAAGGCCGCTTGCCAAATTATTTTATGGGAGTTGCTCTACGGGTGTCTGTCCTAAATAGGGATTTACATGCAACGCGGCGACGGTGGCGGCGGTGATGGCTGTGAGCTGCCTTTGTGCAGCTATCAGCTCTCGTATGAAAAATAAATGAATAAAAGTACACATTCTTCCAGCTCCGGTTTTACATATCATGATGTAATGGCAAAAATAAGCATCAGTTCCTCTGCAAGTCTTATTAAGTAAACTACAACCTCAGATGGAAGAACAGAACATGATATACAATGCCGCGTCATGGCGTGCTGAATGAAAACCACGCCAAAAATGCCGAATCAGTGTGTGGAAAAAAAAAAAAAAAAAGCAGAGAACGGCGTTGCCGTTTCCACGGAAACGAAGAGGGGCGAGCAGCAGCTCGTCAAATGCACTTGACTGAAGCATCTGCAAAAAAAGGCCGAGGTGGGCTCACTTTGCTCTCCCTGGAGTATTCAGGTGTGTGTTAAACACAACGCCAAGGAGGGAAGACATCAGCACTGTTGTCGTTAATGACTCCGCCAATTCGGGCTGTGAGACAGATTATCCACAATTGGAAAACATTCAAAGTTTTCCCAGGACTGGACGTCCCAGGTGGTCCTACCCAAGACCAGACTGTGCAATGTTCGGAGAAAATTGCTGCATACCCTAGATCCACATCTGAGACTCTCCAGGCCTTAGTCAGCATGTTAAAGTTCAGGACACACTGAACCGCCGTTACCTTCTTGGAAGGGTGGAGACGAGAAAAAAGCTCCTCCGTCTAAAGATAAACGACAAGATAAACTTTGTATTATTACATCTGGACAGACCACAAGACATCTGGAGCCATGACCTTTGTACAGATGAGATCAAAAGTGAGATGTTTCGTGGGGGGAAGGTTAACTAAACCCGAAACAAGCAGGACGAATGTCCTAAACGCAGCAGAAGAAGAAGAGGTCCGGTTGAAGTCCGGACCAGAACCTCGCTGAAAAGCTGCGGCGAGACCTCAAGAGAGATGAGAATAAACAAATGTCTGCAAAGTTCACTTGACTGATGCAAGAGCAAGGAAGCGACCATGCTGGTTCCTACTGATAAAAGCAGCAGCAGTTGTTGAATTGTGACGTTGGTTATAATTTTGACTTAATTTCTGTTAAAAGGTCCTGAATGAATGTGAGATTTTACAGAAAGACAGGCAGGAAGCAAACAGGAAAAAGAGACGAGCAGACTGGTGGGAGGATGATGCATGGATGGATGGATGAATGGATGTATGCAGTAATGGATGTACAGATGCAAGGATGATGGATGGATTGATGGATGGATTGATGGATGGATGCATGGATGGATTGATGGATGTACAGATGGATGTGTGGATGAACGGATGGATGGATGGATGGATTGATGAATGGATGGATGGATGGATGAACAGATGGATGGATGAACAGATGGATGGATGGATGCATGGATGGATGAACAGATGGATGGATTTATAGACGTGGGAGCTGAACTCTCTGACGGTGAATATCAGGGCAGGAAAGAGACGTTTGGAGGAGATGAAACAGCAACAGGGCTGTTTTCATTCTCCCTCCTATACATTCATGTTTGTTTCCATCCTTTCTGGCTCCTCAGTCGAAGGAACGGGGCTGCGTTTGCAGCGGCTTTGACCCGAGATGCATTAGCCCCGCTGCAAACAAACCCGTTAAATAACACGAGTTCAACAAGTCAGCAGAATCAATCTGTTTTACTCTAAATGGAGGCAGAGCTGTGAATGAGTCCAAGACACTTTCCCCACGACTATTATTCTGCTTTCTGCAAAAACGAGGAAAGAGACTTAAGTGGAAGGTGAGATAAGACGTAAAAAAAAATCAATATCAGAGAAGAAGAGAATGCAGACGGGGGTTTAGGAGGAAAGTGTAATCGCTGCAAAGAGAGAGAGAAAGACAGAGAGAGGGAGGAATAAAATAAGGGGTAGTTAGGTAATGGTCTTCCACAGGAAATGGAGTTCATAGGGGCGGACTGACTCCGCTTTGAAATACTTAGATAAAGGTCGCCGGAGAGCGAAAGGGAGGGTTTCAGTATGTGAACGGAGAAGGAATTCCCCCGCCTCCGCCGCCCGGGCCAAGAAGTAGTGTGTGAGAGAGGAGTGCAGGCAGAGAGGCTTGTCTGGGCGAGCTGCAGAGGCTCCTCACTGTTTCCATACGCGCCTGCATTGTGTTTACCCGACAATACGGCCTCCTGTTCTCCCTACCTGCCAGGGATGCAGGCCTCGCCTAATGTGAGTTACGTAACGACCTGGAGCGCCTCGGATATGTAGATTAATTCATATTTGATAACACCGTTGCAGAATGCTGCAGCGTTTAGCAGCGAAGCATCACTAGACGTCACTTTTCAGAGTTGATCGACTCTGATTATTTTTCTTTGAACATTCTTTTTATTATGCATTTTTAAAATTAGACATGTCCAGTGCAGTATAGACCAATAATTTGAAATATGTAGCAGATCCAGAATATATACACAGCAATGTATGTATGTATGTATACATATGTATATACAGTATGTATGTATGTATGTATGTATGTATGTATGTATGTATGTATGTATGTATGTATGTATGTATGTATGTATGTGCTTATACAGTGTATATATATACTGTATGGAATTATATTTAGTAATGACATGTGGAATATGCAGTATGTTTGTGTACATTATTTTGTTTATACTCGGGCAACTTCTCATATGGATTTATTTATGTATTTTGTTTCATTCTCTAAATCCTAAATGCACTAGTTTATAAAAGCGAACTTTTTTTTTTTCCTTTCTTTTTTCTTGAGAAAAGTCGTAAGCTTAGGCTTCAGTCTACACCTTTTCGTCCTTAGTTATTAGTAAAAAATTGTGTGTGTATGTATGTATGTATATATATATATATACACACATATATATATATATATATATATATATATATATATACACACATATATATATATATATATATATATATATATATATATATATATATATATATATATATATGTATGATTTACACCTGTACTTTGGGTTATTTGTGTTGTGGAAATTGAAAGGACCAATAAACTAAACTAAAAAAAAAAGATTCCTAAGGTCCTCAGTGAATCAGTGGTGGTGCTAAAAGATTTTGGGGGGCGCAATGTACCTTGGCATACAACGGGGTGTAACGGTACACAGAAGTCACGGTTAGGTACAAGCTTGGTACAATGGGGGAAAAAAAAGGTAGAAAATAATATTTTGGTCCTTTAATTTTGAAAAATTTAACCATCCAACAATGGCTTATTGGTCATAAGTTTTAGAGAAGCAGTTCAGTTCTGCTGCAGTGGAAAAAGAAAACTGAACAAAAAGTAAGGGTTTAACGTTTCAACAAGTCCACTGTTATTTTGTATTGTTTTGTTTTTCCTGATTTGAGTTCAGTTTATTTTTACATGTTAGAGAGAAGAAAAACATTGACTGCGTTTACATGCAGTCAATAACCCTTTTAAAACCGGAATGCACGGCCATGTAAACACCAGTAACCCCTTTGAATAACCCGAATTTGCTCATATTCCGGTTTTTAAAAACCTGAATATGACCCCTGGGTTACTCCTTTTCTAACCCGAATATTCGGTCATGTAAACGCCTAACGGAATATCCCCATCAAAAGGAACATGAATTTGTTTTCTGCGCATGTCCTTTCGTAAGGAATTTTTGTCTTTTGAGTCCAAGAAGTTCTTATAAACATGGAGAAACGCAAGACCACCCCACACTTTTGGAGTGAGAAGGAGACTAATCATTTTATAAATGTAATGAAGGATATGAACATTTTGGCATTTGTAGACGGTAGAAAGTACCGGGATAGCGAGATTTACAAGAAGGTGAGCGAAAAGTTGCGCGAATCAGCATTTGTTTTGAATTTGGATACAGGAAGAAGAAGCGGAAATGACAGGAATTGCGTCATGACGTTCTCCGCGCGTCGCTGGTTTGATCCAGATATCCCAAATGATTAATTACCATATAAACAGGGATAACCCTGTTTGCTCACGCATGTAAACGAATTATTCCGAATGTTTCAGTAACCGGAATATTGACCGTAACCCGAATTTTGAATGCATGTAAACGTAGTCATTAGTGGTGGGGAAAAGAATCAATATTGCAATATATTGTTGCGCTCTCTGTCGCAATAAATAATCGATAAACTGACGGCAAATATCGATATTTTATTACAACACACATCATGGATTTACGCGGTTGTCACCGCACTATTGTTCATGCACTTCAATTCGTCCAGCTGTACATTGTTTACATTTACAAGACTAGGAGACAGTGAGGTACTGTGCAAAATTAAGTTGCTTACTGACTTTTCAGTATTAGAAACAAAGCAGTGCACTGTCCTGGTTTATATAAAACATGTTATTAATGTTCATGCACTTTAATTTGTCTAGCTGTACAGTGTTTACATTTACAAGCCTAGGAGACAGTGAGGCTCTATATAAATGCAATTTCTTTGTACATTGTATGAAGTTTTGGCATTGAATAAATGCATAACTACAGATGTTTTCCTTTTTATGGGTACTTTTTCTTTTTCAGTCACATATCGTGATATATCGTTGATGAAATGTCTTACAATATATTGAATATCGTAGATATCATGATATTATCGTTATCGTGGACCAAATATCGCTACAGTATTGAGTCGTGAGTTACCCGTATCGTCCCACCCCTAGTAGTCAGTGTTGTGCATGAACGCGTTCAAATGAACGCGTTCATTGAACACGTTCATTTCTGTGAGAACGTTGAACTGAACGCAACATATTTACACATAAAGAACTTGAACGTGAACTTGTTCATTCTGCAGATCATGAACTGGAATTTCATCTGTTCAGATTATGTGAGCTTCACTGTTTAGGTCCAATTATTACGGAATAATCCTTCTTATTTCACCAGCGGGTGGCGCGCACATTTAAAATGCTCGACGAGCCCGGTGCAGTCTTTACAAATGTAGGCTGATTTATGGTTCCGCGTTACACCTACGTACGCGGCGTGCGGACCATATGGTTCGCTTCGCCGCGTGCCTTACGCCGTAGTCTTCGCCGTCGATTTAACGCGGAACCATAAATCAGCCTTGACTGGTGAAGAGAGACGTTGCAGTCGCAGCGTCAGCGAGCCGTCAGATGATGATCCTTATCATTATCTGCGGGAATTTTACACATCGTCTCCCAAAGAGTCTGACGGTAGAAAACTAACATTTCTGTGCAAATTATGTCCACCTGCGCTAAGAAAACAAGTCTGAGCGTCTGCCTCGTCAACTTCAAATTTGAAACGTCATGTGGAGTTAAAGCATCAGTCCAGTGGGAGAAAATATCTGCGAGTCCTTAACAATCAAAAAAGTTCCAGAAAGACCAAGAGGTCTGATTTCCCAGTAACAGGTAGACAAATTGATAATGCACTACAATGTTGGAGATTTACAGCCTCTGAATAAAGTTGAAACGCCACTAGGACAATACATGATTGTATTCAGCAGGGTCTCCAACCCTGTCCTGCATGTTTCACATGTTTCCTTGCATCATCACACCTGATTCTAATTAATGGCCGTCATCAGCTTGTCATCCAGGTCTGCACAAGTCTGTTAATGACAGTCATTTTTATCAGGGTTCTGAGGGGAAATATCTAAAACATGCAGGACAGGGATCCTGAGGACCAGGGCTGAAGACCACTGGTATACGGTGGGGGCGCGTTTCATTCGTACTTCTCACCTAAAAATATTGAAATGAACTGAATTTGAACTAGTTCAAAATGAAAATAGTGAACTATGAACGTGAACTGTTCATTTTTAAACTATGTGAACTGAACTTTGAACTAGTTCATCAGAAGTATGAACTTGCACAACACTGCTAGTAGTCATTAACATTTCCATTGTTCTGTCTGGAATTTACATTATTTGAAAAGATAACGTTCCCTTCTTTCAGATATTTGATCAACAAATATTATTTCTAGTGCAGGGCTGATTGATCGGCCACCCGATCGATTAAGCCCGATCACGTCATTTTCAAAACATCGTATCGGCCAAAAAAGTATCGAGACATACCTAGTTAATAATGTGTTTATAACTAGGTTTATAGCCGTCGCCGCTGCGACGGTTGAAATTCTCTTCAAATTGACGCTCTGGATGCCTCTGACGCCTCTTTCAGCGGCTGTCATAGACAATGAATGGCAGCCGTACGCCTATGACGCTTTCGGTGTGAATCCACGGTGGTACTCTGCCTGTAGTCAGGTGTTACAGTTCGATCGACTCTGATTTTGATTTTTGTCTTTCAGGGTCTCCTGCAATAAAAGTGCCGAAGTCGTGCAGCAAGAACGAAGACAGGATGAACGAGGGAGGCCCTGGCTGAGGAAACGAAAATAGAGAGAGAGAAAGAAAGAGAGGGGGAAACAGAAAAACATCAAGCAGAATCTCTGGGATAAATAAATAAAATATAAAGAAAAGAAGAGGAGTTTGTTTGGAGAAAACTAGATGAAAAGATGAAGCCGATAAAGAAGCAGGGCCGCCGCTCTCCTCCCTCCACGCGGGCGAAGGGCGGGAAGCGCCGTGGCGCCGGTGACGCTTCGGACGGAGGAGAGAAGAGAGACTCGGACGAGAGCCGAGACAGAAGCAGGTCCCCCCCGAGCCACACCCCCCCCTCCTCCTCTTCTTCTTCTTCTTCTTCTTCTTCGTCTTCGTCGTTCTCCTCCCACTCCCACTCGGAGGTTGCTCAGGCCGACCCGGCGAGGGAGGGGGAGGGGCTGTCGTCGGACGCCAACGCCGCCGTATCGGTGGTGATGGATGCCGGGAAGCTGCTGGCGTCCTCGGAGGAGAGGTCGGCGAGGTCGGGCCTCGGCGGCGGCGGTAGCCACGGCGACAGCGGTGGCAGCAGCTGCAGCAACAGCAGCACGCCTAGCGCCAACGGCAGTCCCAACCCCGCCTCCAGCAGGAAGACCGCCACCTTCAAGGCCCGCGTCCCCAAGAAGAAGTACACCTCTGAGCACTGCTCTCCGTCTACTGCCAGTAACCATAGCAACCCTGCCTCCTCCTCCACGCCGCCGCCGCCGCCGCCGCCGCCTCCTCTGAGTGGCGGCCTCAATCAGCATCCGACCAGCCTAATGGAGGACTTCCACGGCAGGACGGCGGGTAGAGAGGACGTCCACGACTCCCCGGGCCCGCCCCCCCTGGCGCTGGCGGAGAGGGGGGTGGAGTCAGAGCGGGTCCCGCCCCCAAGTCCGCCGCCGCGCTGCTCCTCCACCGACACGGCCAGCGAGCACTCGGCGGACCTGGAGGTGGTGGAAGACCCGCGCCAGGGCGCCGTTCACGGCCTCCCCGACGCGCTGGCCGACGCCCTCGCCAAGGGCCTGAAGAACCAGCGCGTCCTCGCCCGCCAGCTCAGGAATGGAGGCGGCGAGGGGCGGGGGTCGGACCTGGTGTTCCGGGCCGGCGTCGTCCGCAAGGTCAGCGGCGAGTCCGGCAGCCTGGAGGTGCAGCTGAACGGCGAGAAGGCGCTGTGTCGCTACCCGTACCGCCGCGACGGCCCGCCGGGCGCCGTGGACATCATCTCGGATGCGCCGCCGCCCGGCGTGCACACCATCCCCATCGGGACCCGCGTCTGCGTGCCGTACGGCAACGAGGACGGCGGCGAGGGCCAGTGGCAGTGGTACCGGGAGGGCGTGGTCACCCGGGTCGACACCCACCCGGCCGTCGCCAACCGCTACCGCGTCCTGCTGTCGGAGGAGCGCCGCCGCGCCTCCGCCGACGAGGAGGACGGCGGGGGCGGCACCCAGGCGGTGTGGGTGTCCCGGCAGACGCTTCGCCTCCTGGCGCCGCCGTGGGACCTGGACTTCCCCTCGGGAGGGGGCCGCGATGGCGAGGACGACGGCGGTGGGAAGGACGAGGGCGAGGAACGGGAGGAGATGGACGTGGAGCAGGAGATGTTCCACCTGAGTCGAGGTCTGGCCCCCGTAATGGGCGCCATGCTGGGGGGGGGAGTGTCCTACTCAGGGCTGGTCCCCGTGTCCTCGACGACGGTTACCCCGGCGACAGTCTTAAGCCTGGTGCCGGGGCGCGAGTGGACGATCGAGAAGGACCTGGAGAGGGAGAGGGAGCTGCTGAGGAAGCAGGGGCGAGAGAGGGAGAGGGAGAGGGAGGCGGCGCACCCCCCCTACATGCCGCTCACCCCCGACGAGGACATGGAGGTGTCCCACTTCAACATGGTCACCATGGGCGCCATCCTGCCGGGCGCCAAGCCGCTCGTCCCGCAGCACCGCCACATCGTCTCCAAGCCGCCGACCGGCTACCTCAACTCCCACGGCATGGTCCCGGGCCTGGGCATCCCCCCACCCCACCTGGCCTTGAACCCTCACCCCCCTTCCTCGTCCGTCCTGTTGAGCCTGGACCCGGCGGCGGCCGGCTCCATCATGACGACCGCGCAGCTCCCGCAGCTCCCCGCCATCTCAACCTCGACCACGACCTCCTCCTCCCGTGGGGAGAAGGCCTCCGGGGGTGGTTCTGGCGGAGGGGGGGGGTCCGGATCCACCTCGTCCTCCTCCTCGCGCTCGCGCACGCCGCTCACGGCGGCGCAGCAGAAGTACAAGAAGGGCGACGTGGTTTGCACGCCGACGGGCATCAGGAAGAAATTCAACGGGAAGCAGTGGCGGCGGCTTTGCTCGCGGGACGGCTGCTCCAAGGAGTCGCAGCGCCGCGGCTACTGCTCCCGCCACCTGTCCATGCGCACCAAGGAGATGGAGGCCGGTGGCGCCGGCCCCGGGGGGCGGGAGCGCAGCGGCGCCAGCAGCACCGGGACCCTGACGCCATCGGACCTGCGGCTGGGCAGCGGCCGCGCCAGCTCGGAGTTCGACTGGGACGAGACATCGCGGGAGAGCAGCGAGGCCAGCAGCCGCGGCGGTGACTCACGCCCGCGCCTCGTCCTCCCCTCCCTCCTGCCGCAGGACCTGTCGCGCTTCGACTTTGACGAGTGCGAGGCAGCAACCATGCTGGTGTCGCTCGGCGGGTCGCGCACGCCCTCGTACTCCCCAATCTCCAACCAGTCGCCCTTCTCCCCGACGCCGTCACCGTCGCCCTCGCCTCTCTTCGGCTTCCGCCCGCACAGCTTCAGCCCCATCACCGCCGCCGCCGCCTCCCTCAACCCGCGCCGCCACCGGCAGCTCAGCGGCACCAAGATGGTGCCGGCGGGCGGCGAGCGGGAGCGCCACCTGTCTGGGATCATGCCCAGCTTCCAGACCAACCTCACCTTCACCGTTCCCATGAGCCCCAGCAAGAGGAAGCTGGACGCCCCCCCGCCCCCTCCGCTGGCAGCGCTCCAGGACTACCAGAGCAAACCGGAGCAGCTCCTGGGGCTGGGGGGGGGCGTGGCGGGCGACCACGGCCCCGCCGCCTTCAGGGTGCTCTCCCCCCAAAGCCAACCCACCCTCCCCCGGTCCCGCAGCGCCACCAGCAGGCCCCCCTCCTCCGCTGCATCCACCCCACCGCCCATGTTGGTGTCCCCCACCCCCCCGTCCCCGCTGCCCCAGGAGCCGTCCCCGCGCCGCATCGTGCCGCTGCGCGACTCCCCGGTCATCGTCCGGAACCCGGACGTCCCGCTGACCAAGTTCTCGGACGGGCCGCTAGCGCGGCGGGAGAGGAGCCGGTCCAGGGAGCGCAGTCAGCCCCACCAGCACCCGGCCCCCCCGGGCCTGCAGGCCCCCGTCCCCATCAACGGGGCCGCCACCAACGGAGCGGTGCTGCTGCGGAACCCCACCTCCACCCTCGTCCTGGTTACCTCCACCTCAGTGAGTATATTTGTATATATTCCGTTTCCGGGTCACACTCAGGTGATAAGCATGGGACACACGTGTGTGTGTGTGTGTGTGTGTGTGTGTGTGTGTGTGTGTGTATATATATATATCACCTAGAGGTATTTTTTAAATGTTTTTAATACTGTTAACATGAGAAAGGCCTTGAAATATGCTTGATGCCAATGTTTATTCAACTTTCCACAAAAAAAAGCTTTTGCCTGAATGTAACATTCCTTCATAAATACAAACACCATGTAGTCCCCAACTTTACACTTGTAAAGACTAACTTTGCAGTAAGTCAGACTTGTTCCCGGTGCATGTTGGACTCCGGCAGGGCTGCTCTTTATCACCGGTTCTGTTCATCATTTTTATGGACAGGATTTCTAGCCGTAGCCAGGGGCCGGAGGGGTTCCGGTTTGGGAACCACAGGATTTCATCTCTGCTTTTTGCAGATGATGTTGTCCTGTTGGCTTCATCAGACCGGGACCTTCAGCATGTGCTGGGGCGGTTTGAAGCGGAGTGTGAAGCGGCAGGGATGAGAATCAGCACCTCCAAAACCGAGGCCATGGTTCTCCATCGGAAAAGGGTGGCATGCCTTCTCCGGGTGGGTGGAGAAGTCCTGCCTCAGGTGGAGGAGTTCAAGTATCTCGGGGTCTTGTTCACGAGTGAGGGAACAATGGAGCGTGAGATTGACAGACAGATCGGTGCAGCATCCGCTGTTATGCGGTCGATGTACTGGACCGTCGTGGTGAAGAAGGAGCTGAGTCGAAAGGCGAAGCTCTCGATTTACCGGTCAATCTACGCCCCTACCCTCACCTATGGTCATGAACTTTGGGTAGTGACCGAAAGGACAAGATCGCGGATACAAGCGGCCGAGATGAGTTTCCTCCGCAGGGTGGCTGGACGCTCCCTTAGAGATAGGGTGAGGGGTTCGGTCACCCGGGAGGAGCCCGGAGTTGAGCCGCTGCTCCTTCACATTGAGAGGAGTCAGCTGAGGTGGCTTGGGCATCTGTATCGGATCCTCCTGGACGCCTCCCTAGGGAGGTGTTCCAGGCATGTCCCTCCTCCCTAGGGAGGTGTTCCAGGCATGTCCCTCCTCCCTAGGGAGGTGTTCCAGGCATGTCCCTCCTCCCTAGGGAGGTGTTCCAGGCATGTCCCTCCTCCCCAGGGAGGTGTTCCAGGCATGTCCCACCGGGAGGAGACCCCGGGGAAGACCCAGGACACGCTGGAGAGACTATGTCTCTCGGCTGGCCTGGGAACGCCTCGGACTCCCCCCGGAAGAGCTGGAGGAAGTGTCTGGGGTGAGGGAAGTCTGGGCATCTCTGTTGAGACTGCTGCCCCGCAACCCGGGAACAGATATTCAGTGGAAAATGTATGGATATTTCATCATTTAGCATTTAAACAGTGCAGTTCTCTTCGAGGTAGCTCGAACAATCAAGTAATAATAGTTCAACTATTAACGAGTAAACGAGCAACAGTGTCTTAAAGTAATGCAGTAACATGCTTTTTAGACTTAACTTCTTACTGTCCTTTTCTGGCTTAAAGAATAAAATGTTGAAGTGACCTACAATCTTCCTCGCGTTTGCCAGATCACCACAAACAAACAACTTTATTGATCTCACTTTACGTGACACAGCCCACACTCTGCCCCCCCCACCTCACCCATAGCTTTCTGCGTATTAGCAGCATTGTCTTTTATTTTCAGGGACCCGTTGCTTGTTGATACACCAGTTGTTCAGCATTTCTTCCATCGTCTGCTTGATGCTGATCAAAATAATGAGAATAAAATATAAATCCGATCCCTGATCGTGTCCCTGATCGATCAAGCCTGAAACAACGTGATCGGATTGGGACATCTCTATACATCATAAGTAATTTCATATTGGTCCTTTAGATGGGTGAGGTGATCAGGATTGAGCTCTTGGACCCAAACGTGCGACTAAAGTTGCTTTCGTCAACGAAATATCGTCGTCAACGAACCTTTATCACCTGAGGGAGATGAGACGCAACGAAAATGCTGGTCATGTGACGATAACGATAATTAAATATAATGCAATATCGTAGAGGAATAAAAACGAGACTAAAATGTAGATTGCAAAATAAAAACGAGACGAAATGTTCTACCAAAGATCCTTAATGTGCACGTTTTCAGTAGTTTCCTCTGGTTTAGTTCTGCTGCTGGGTGACGTCACATCTTCAATCCCAGTCGCGGCAGCGGGGAATCAGATCCAGAAGATGCAGCTGCAGAGTTAGAGGCTGATGCCGTTAACGCAGAGCTCTAGGTTCACGTCAGATAAAAACAAAGTTACATAGAGGAAGGGGCCGATGGCCGGCCACGCGGGGATCTGCTCTGGGGCTGGAGAAGAAGAAGAGACCATCTTTGGAGACACTTTCCTACATAGACGTGGAAAAGAAAACCCAATGTGTCGTCAAAAAAGAAAATGATGGGGAGAAATGCAGAAAAATAAATATGTTAACTATATAAGATAACCTTGTTTGAATTGTAAAATGGGTTTGGCTAAATACAATCTTTGACTAAAACGAGACTAAAATGGTCCTGGACGATTCTGACTAAAATTAAACTAAACTAAACTAAAATGCTCAGACTTTTAGTCGACTGAAACTTGACACAACTAAAAGGAGAATGAAAGTGACTAAAACTAATAAAAAACTAAAATGATAGCTTGACCCAAAGACTAGACTAAAAACTAGAATTGAAACAGGCTGCCAAAAACAACACTACTTGTGACCCCTCTTGCCAGGAAGCTGCTTTGCTGCTTGTGTTGTTGAATAATCACAGTTTTAATTTCTTCCCCAGTCCTTGACTCCAGGCACCGCCGGCCACCCCGCCCTCTCCAGTCCCTCGGCCCCGGGGTCGATATCTGCCCAGTCAGCCACGGCACTGTCCTCGTCCGGCTCCGGGGGCAAAGAGCGGCAACCCGAGGGCCACCAGAACGCCTCGGGGGGGGCGCTGCCTCAGCCGGTGGCCTGCCACCCCACGCCGACGGCGCTGCTGCCGCTCATACTGCCAGCCGAGTCCTCGCACCCGACGCCGCGCAAGCAAATCATCATGGGACGCCCGGGCACCGGTAAGGAACCGGGGGGGGTTCGATTTGCAGGCAGTACACCTCACTTTCATTACCTCTCATTACCAGAGAGCTATGGTTACGACTCATGTATAATTTACTACGACACGCTTTTGTAGTGGCATGAGAAATAATTCAGATTGGGGTTTTTTTTGTCCCTCAACTGCTTTGGGCTGCAAACAGAACTCCGTTGTTTTCTAAGAAAAGCTCAGTTTTTCTCCCAAACGCTCAGGAAAAACTCTGCCTGAAGCCTCCGTGATTTCTGCCGCAGTGGGCGCAGCGGGAACGAAATCACATTCACACTTATGAATACACAAAAAAGAGGCACGAATGCATATGAGATATAGTTGAAAATAGAAGTTGTAAGCGTTTTATGAATATTCAGAGCGGATTTTGAGCCTGTTTCAGGCCTTTCATGCAAATTTTGCTCAGTTTCAGGGGACTTGTGTTGCTTTTATTTTCTTTAGCATTACTTTATGAATTCACATCCACACCAGCTATACATGTCATCAGATGAGGAGGGAAGACTTTTCCTGGACTGGTAAATATTATGAGGTCTAGTTAATTTCGGGTAGACGAGAGTTAGTTTAGAAAACAGCTGTCATGTGTGGCTTTTTTAACGTCACGCGAGTCATGGAGCTATTTAAAAGTTACTAGTGTCCGTTGCTACTCTGAGGCTTTTATGACGTTAATAAATCATAAATCATAGTGCATTGCTTTTGAAGTCCCATAAAACACGTCTTTATTACGTAATTTAGAAGTATAAAAAAAGGATTTTACCACTTATAAGACCAGACTATTCAGATTAGAATTTAAGAGATCATTTGGACGATGTTAAAGTTTAAACGACCATTCATATTTATTTCAGTGTCTTTGTTAAGATATACAGAGCAAATAAGTGATAATAATTAATAATAAGTAATTTTGTGGGCTGATTATTAGTAAAGAAAAACATTTAAGTTATCCTCAAGATCATATTTACACCAAATAAAACCATGTTCAGAAGAAAATGAAGAAAACTCCTTTTAGAGATTCTTGCAATAATATTAACCAGGATATAGCGGGAGGCTATGATAATGAGGCACTGTGCTGATTGGCTGCCTGAATGACGCGTAGAAAATGGCGGAAGCTCCGGCCGGCAGAGTTAGTTGTTGTTGTTCCGGCCAGAGTTAGTTGTGGGCGTGGTTTCACACATCGGAGGCCAACCGATGTAAATTGCGCCCGTCGTTACGTAAAGAAAGGGAGCAGAATCTGAACGGCTCGTAGAAGCCACATCACACTGGATGGCTCATCCTGGCGGTTGCTTTCCTCCTTCTCTGAGTTGGCAGGCTAAGGGAAGACCACTTTATATATGTTAAAGCAAGAAAAAACATGTTTTTCATAATAGATCCCCTTTAAGTTACCTAGGATTTTCAGTGTTTTTAACATCAGAGCTGCAACTCAAGAGCCAGGAGAGTCTAATCACTTTTTGTATTTACGGTATTTTCTGGACTATAAGCTGCACCTGAATATAAGCCGCATCCGCTCTATTTAAAAAAAAAAAATAATAAAAAAAAAGCCGCAGATATTTATGTTGTTAGATTAGATATTTACTACATGTACAGAACGATTTTGAACTGTAAATTATGTACATGTTTGTACCTAAATAGATCCCTTCCTAACAGTGTCTTTTAACACGGCAGCAACTTTGCTGATTAAAACTGGACAGAACCAAGAGAAAATAACTGGTATCTACTGTATTTATTTATCTGTTTGAAATGCTTCTACCTACTTCTATCTGCTAAAGAAGAAGTAGTGTATTCTTCTTTGCATTTATTTTGTCTTAGTTTTGATTTTAATTCCGATTAGAGCGCCCCGAGCGGTGGAAGAAAAATCCACAGAATAGCCGCACCTTTGTATAAGCCGCATGGTTCAAAACCTATGAAAAAAGTAGCGGCTTATAGTCCAGATAATACGGTAAATAACATTATGGCTCGTTATTCCGCTAATTGCACTAACAGAGCGTCCGACCGACCAGCTCTGGGTTGGACCCGGCTGCCGGGCCGGTAGGCGGGGGCCGGAGCAGCTGACTTTTGTTGGGCGCGACCGCCAGCCGACGGCCGGCTCGTGGCTGCAGGCCAGGCCGGCAGCTGGTGGCCGACCTGCTCCGGTTGACTCACCTCTGCATCTCCCACCCAACAAACACCCTCAAGGCCGGTCTGAGAGGGTCTGGCCGGTGGCTGCGGTCCAACCGCCGGTGCTGCCGGCTGCTCCCCGTTCCATCTGACTGACAGATGGGCTGCAGCTATTTTGAGACACCCGTTTTCCCGTTTCTTGGACTAATCGGGGGATTGGGTAGGGTCAGTTCCGGCTAATATGACGCCCACAATGGGTCTAGGAAAGTTGCTCCTCAGAAACGTACTTATGATGTCACATAAATGTAACAACAAGTCACTTCGGACTCATTAGAATAAGTAGTACTCTAATGGAGGATTCAGGCCGTCAGAAATGAGCTCAACAGACTTTAAAACTGATGAATTAAACAGGAAGGGATGGGGTTGGCCTCGTCATGCCATCGAAGTGTTTCCATGCCAACTATGTGCACCACAACGGTGCGAGCAACTTAGAGATGTTAATTTGAATCATGGAGATGGTTTTCTTCTGATGTGAACGGCAGTTTGTGTAATTTGTATTCAGCGTCACCTAAATCTGAAAACTGAAAGTGTCAGAAATGTGCAGGGTTTTGTGATATTGGCAATTTAAAAGGTTGTTTGGTTTCACAATTAATATTGACATTTGAGAGAGAGCAAGAAACGGTATAAAGAAGTGATTTTTTTTTGTACCCTGAACTCAGAATCACAAGCAAATTTACATTCTGACCTAATGATGTCCGTCGTCTTTTTTTTTTTTTTAACAATACAAGTGCGCAAAACAAAAACAAAAACGCATACAGGTACAGGACAAGAGGGGACACTAGAAAACAAACAAAACAAACAGACAAAAAAAACAGTACAAAACAACAAAATCAATGTTTTTGCTCAGATTTCTTATATGTGGGTGTGTATGCATGCACTTGTGTGGTGTGTATGTATTATGTAGGAGAGAGACAGCAGCCGAAAAGAAAAAAAAAACAAAAAAAACAAAAAAAATAGGATAAATAAAATAATTTAATTAATTAATAAATAAGGAAAAATGATTTTAAAAAGTATTTAAAAGGGGGAGTCATTAACTCAGTTTTTTTTTTATTAAATAAAAAACAAATACGATGAATAAAATAAATAAATGAATAAATAAATAAGGAAAAATATTTTTTTAAAAAAGGCTTTAAAAGGGGGAGTCTAACTCAGTTAGTTTAAATGATCCTGTTGGTTTCAAAGTGAATCTCCTTCTGAGGTGTGAACGTCATCAGTTTATAGATATGAGTGGTGCAGGAACGTGTGACTCGGAGTGTGTAGCGTCTGCAGAAGGGTGTCAACCTCCTATATTTACGAGCGAGCGTACGTGAGCGTGTTTGTTTGTGAGAGATAAGATATTCTGCGAGTATTGACATGTCTAGACATGCAAGACTTGAGAGCTGGAGAGTAGAGAGCAGCAAGGACACTCACACTCACACTCTCTCACACACAGACACACACACACACACACACACACACACACACACACACACACACACACACACACTCACACTCACACTCACACTCACACTCATCCCAGTCTTCCAGACAATCAGCGACCTCAGACGGGGCATTAAGGGCAGTTCCAGCGTGATGTGAATGTGTTTCTGTGTTCTCAGCAGAGAAAAGGAGTAATCGTATTGCTGGCGTGTTGTCATGGATACGCTGCTCCACCGGTAGAATTAGTGCGGTAAAGCGTTCAGGCCTGAGCTGATTATCGCCGTGCGCTTTTTCTTTTCCCTCCGCGTGTCACATCCCTCGCGCTGGTGCGAGCGGCCACCTGCCTCCCGGAGCGTAACGTTTCCTCCGCCAAGCATCTTTTTAAAAACGCAGCGGGCTCCAAAACAAGGCCGCGTCTTTTTCATGTCCAGACATGTTCCCTTGGCCTCCTCTATTGTACATTATGACACAGATGGGTCACCAGATTCTGTTTGAGAAACTTTTAGTACTTTAAACCTAGCTATTTTGAAAATGTCTGTAGAATTAGACTTCACCTGTTTACATACAGCGTTAGTGTCTGTATTACATGTATGCACTAGTGATGTGCGGATCAATACTGGAATATCGATACTTCCGATACCAGATCTGTACGCTCTAAAATCAATTCCCAAACTAAAACATCGATACTTTTGATACTTAAGTCATTTGTGATAATGTGTATCATTAACAGGAATAGGCTACGGTGGACAGTAACTAAACTATTCAGGTTCTGTCTAAATGACACTGCTGGTAGGAACTACTTTTTTCATTTTCATTTTTATAGCAGTTCTTATGGTTGTTTATTATTCTCTTATTTATTTTAATGGTTTTATTATTTTACTTAGGATCTTTTTTTAGTGATGGAAACACCTTTTTCAACACTTTCTGTTGTTATAACAGCTCGGCTGTATTGTGAATGAGGCTGCTACCTCAGTATACTTCTGACTTTAAAATAAATAGCTAAATAACTGATGTCTTGTATCCTTAAACTATCTAAAATACACCAATTTTATTAGATATATCGGGCACATTAGATGTATTTGCACAATGTATCTGTATCGAATCAGTATCGCCGATACCAGCCCGAATTTTACTCAATATCGCATCGGAAATGGTATCGGTCGTATCGAACATCATTAGTATGCACCACTGACAACCGGAGGAAGGCAGCGTGCATGCTGGGATAGTATCGGGACTGGACCCTACAGCGTTATTTACGATATGTTTGCAGCTACGCACGTAGCCTGTATCATAGTTGGCGCTCACATCATCGTTTGTCCTGCTCTGTAATTACACCACCAGGCCCCTAGGGGGCAGTGCAGATTCTGCTTGGCAGAGTTTAGCTTCCTTTTGTTTACTTCCTTTCTCAACTTAAAATCCTCCATTTTTCTCAAGACCGGCAGTGCGCCTTGTGTGAGAATTTTTGTTGAGCTCACTGACTTCAGACCAGTTTTATGTGGAAATCAAAAATCTGTCAACATGTTTTAGTGACTTGTTTTAGTGACTTTGGTAGCGACGAAGCCGCTCCGCTTGATTGATGGTCGGACCGTTCAGACACATTGAAGTTGGACCTTGGTTGGATACGGGTTGCAACATCAGACAACTTTAGATAACTAATTATGTAGCGCTGCAAGCAACTATCATCCAACATCTAGTCAACGTTACCTCACTGTAATTAGACGTCACCGTTTGGTTTTTAGATTAAACCAAAATTTCAAATCTATATCATAATCAGTTATAATCAAATGTTGGAACACAACGTTGTTCTAACCTCACACTAACTTCAGGTATTCGCTATCGCTGGTAAGGATGAACCGGAGGAGTTGGATTCTTGATTTACAATGTGAGTTCATTTTTCTGTTTTAGTTACAACTGAACGATATTCTGAGTTATTGTGAACGAGTTGAATAAAGTTCGACTGACCAGACTGTTTCGTTTCGCTTTATTTATATTTATCATGGACCTTATGTATGAAAATAGACCCGTTCATTGATATTGCACCGTATTATGTGCCTAATGGTCCGCAAAATACGGTAGTCCTAATTTGATCGGCTGACAAACGCGCCGGTGCCAAGAAAGTTAAACGTCTGTTGGGATAAAAGCATTCTCCCAACACGATGGACCCACAATTCAGTTCAGCAGCACGTGACGTCACCTCATCTGAAGTCAATGCTGTTGACTCTTCCAACATGTTATCCAGCGAGCTGTTGCAGTTGCTGCATTCACTCCTTTGCCATGTCTGAGCAACAGGAAGTAAACAAAAGGGAGCTCAGATAGGAAACTGCGAGCTGGAGCGCTGCAGAAAAAGAGCCTGCGAAGCCACCTAGTGTTCGGCGTGATTACAGACCGACAAAAACAACAATGGATGATTGAACTGTGACGTAGGTCCTGTGCGTAGTGTAGCTGCTGCATATGAGCTACTACTTGATTCAGAGTTTATGGGGAATCACTAGACTTGTAGTCCAGACATCCTAAACCGAGACCAAGACCAGAGTATCAAGACCAAGACTAGTTCAGCTCAAGACCAAAAAGAAACCTAGTTATTTCCTGATCCTGTGTGATTGTAGAACATCAGCTCCATCCTGGTTCAGCTAGTTTCCATATGAGCTTGTATTCAACTGCAGCACAATAACACAGAGAAGTGGATGATGATGTTGAACTCACTATAAATGTTTTCATCCATCAGCTGAGATCAGATATGTGTGGCGACTGCACTACCGCTATTTCTACACTATTGGAGGATTGACTCCAGTGCTTTTAAAGATTGACACGATGACTAACTAGTCCCAAAGTATCTACCAGAATAACCAGCTCCAACACCCCCCTCCACCTCAGAAAAGTCATGAATAGTAAATGTTACTGATTTAAATTGGACTTAATTTGGAGATGAAACCTGAATTTTAAATATTAAAGATACAATTATCGACTTGAAATTACATTATTTACCATTATAGTAATCAGATTACACCGTATATCAGCATCACTGAAATGGACCTGATGCTTAATCAATCACAACAATATGCAAATATTATTCAAGGACCAATGATGCCTCATGCCATGAAGTTAAACTTCAGTGATGTAATGACCTATTCCCCGTATAACTGCTTATTTTTGAGCTAAAGTTAAGCTTGACCACAGCTGTAGGAGGAAGCAGCGGAAAGTGTCAAATTTGTTTTTCCACTGAGTCACATTTCGACTCTATGCGTGTTTAGTTTCACAATGATACGGGACAGCGTTGAAAGGGTAATGACATTATAAACCAGCTACTTCAGACCGGCCAAAAACCAAAATAAAATTTTTTGCAAAAATGCATAGAAATTAGTAAAAAAATTGTTTAAGTTTTTCTGATAATTTGCCATTTTTGAAGTAGATTTGGGTGTTATTTTTACACTTTAACATTAGAGTCTGTTTTTAAATGATCCCAACCTGTGATCTGATATTTTAGCTGTGATTACATTATTCTAATAATCTAGACCAGTGATTTTCAACTGGGGGTCCGCGGACCCCTAGTGGTCTGTGGTGTAATTGCAAGGGGTCCGTGATAATAAAATATATATTTTTTAAAAAGATCCTCTGACATTTTTTTTTTAATCTTTTTTTTATTTGGATTTTCGGCACAACAAACATTAACAGAATAAACGCACAAATAAATTACAATGCGATCCTCTGACATTTATAGAAATAGATTATTGTTTTACTCAAATGGACCAAGACCTTTATGTACCTAAACTACAGAGGGTCATATGACCTTCTTTTACTCTTTGCAAGTGTAATTCGTTGTATTTTAATAAGAAATCTTGCATCCCGTTTGATTTGTTGAAGTTACTGCTTGACGCTGTTGATACAAACGTAACACGATCTGCATCCTTTTCAAATTAAGAGCCCCCTTCATTTCTTTAAAATGCTTTTATTGTAAAATATTTGCAGGCAGCTGTTGGGGGAACAGGAAAAAGGTTGAGAACCACTGATCTAGATACCTGCATGTTGACAGAATCAGATCATGCTAACTCAACGAGCTATTCAAGACAACCCTGACGATTGGAGAATTACTAATTACATCTTGGATCAATGAGTTTTACAGCGAAGCTGCCAACATTCATTCACCAGCGTTCCTACCCTGCTGTCGCCTCGATTTATGTCTTTTGTTGACACGTCTGGTTGTCATGAAAGAGTTAGGATGGCTGATCAAGCTGTGAATAATAGTTTTTATTGTCCAGTATGACAGTCATGATTGATTAGGATCAAATAAAGTAAAGCTGATTGTAAAGCTTGTCCCACGTTGCCTTTTACTTAATAAACGTGGGCATTTTTCACATGATGGCGCCTTTAAAGGTTAATATGGTTGCTCGTGGTTATTTTTAGCCACGTTCACGCCACCTCTGGATACCACAGCTTTGCATAACAGAGCATTTCATTGTCTTCTTGGTGTGATTTCCAGCCTAAGATAACCCCATCTTGCTGACATAAGCGTATGCTAGAGACTGTTAGCTCGGCCCAACCACCTCTCCTCCACCTGCCAGCTCAAAACAAGAAGTCGTGGGGTGGGATTGCGTAACTTCCTGTGCTGGCTTTAAGTCCAAAGAATTGGGATTCTGTTAAGAAATAATAATGATATAATAGTAAAAGATGGAGATCCCTTATTTTCAGCAGAATCAGTGTGCTACGTTACTGTATGGTGCAATAAAACCTCCCAGATGAGCGTTAATTCATTTAAAACCATGTACTTTAACCCCAAAGGATGCTGGGAGGGTCCTGATGGCAGGGAAGCCGATTCATTCATTGTGCAAATGAGTATTTTCTATTTATTTTATTACTATTTAACACTGTTTTTAGCTCTTTCCTGAATCACAGCGTTGCTGTTGCAGTACTTTTAGTTACATATTTTTAAATACTGAAGGGAAATTTGCAGCAAAGTTTGATCTCAAGTGCGTCTCTGAATGACAGTAAAGATGGTGACGTTTGTCTGATGTGGATCGGACCGGCATGGATGGATTGTCAGTCTACCGTAGTTTCTGGACTATAAGGCGCAACTTAAAATCCTTAAATTATCTCAAAAATCGCCCAATTGTTGAATTTTGTTGTGCTTACTGACGTCGGACCAGATTTATGTGGAAATCAAACATCTGTCTACATGTTTTTAGTGACTTTGGTAGCGACGAAGCCGCTCCGCTTGATTGATTCTCTAAACGTTCAGACACGTTAACGTTGGTCCTTGGTTGGATACGGGTTGCAACGTCAGACAACGTTACCGTACTGTAATTAGACATCAACGTCAGGTTTTTAGATTAAATCCAGTTTTCAAATCTGTATCATAATCCAGTTTTAGTCCAACCTCACACTAACTTCAGGTGTCCACTATCGTTGGCAACGAGGAACCAATCAGAGAACAGGAAGTAGTACGACGCTTACCTCCTCCACTTTTTATTTGTGGAAGTATTTTTCTGTTTTAGTTACAACTGAATAATATTCTGAGTTATTGTGAAAGAGTTTAATAAAGTTTGACTTACCAAACTGTTTTGTTTCTCTTTATATGTGTTTTATCATGTGCCTTATGTATGAAAATAGACCCGTTCATTATTGCGCCTAATGGTCCACAAAATACGGTAATTCTTGAGAAAGAGAGAGTGGAAACATGCTGCATGCTTTGCCTGCTGACATGAACTGTTATCAGTATACAATATTTCCTGTTCTCACATGTCTAATACTCAGCATGTAAAGTTGTCTCAAGCGATTGCAGAAATGAACGTTACCACATGATAACCGGGAAGGCGCTTTGCACCTTTGGTATCTGATGACACTGATTCTTGCCATCAGCAATTACTCCAAAAGGTCAAAACACCTTGATTTGTGCTCTCAAAAAAGTGTGGAGGTGGAGAGAAACGTTTCAGGTCTAAACTATATCCTCAAATACTCACATCTAGCTCAGTAAACCCCCCCCAAACCTCTCTGTTGCCTCAGTCTCCTGTTTAGTGTTGTAGTTTTCAGTTGCCATCGGTAACAACAGGGGGGTTTTCCTCATGACCAAACTCTTGTGACAAATTCAGTGACAAACGAGAACTGCTGTAGCGCTATTGTCCCACTTTTAAGGGACTCTACAACTCCTGATGGGAGTTAACAGTTGGAAATAAATAAAAAAGATGTTGTTGAGGTTTGTAGCTCAGAGGTTTACACTGTGGATGTCGATGTCAACCTGCTTTCACGACACTGAGATTTACTCTTGTTTGTTCTCTCGCTCTCGTTTACTTTCTGGCGTCTCTTACAGTCCTCTGCCGTGAGGTCTGCTGTTTTATTTTGAAATGATGGAGCTGATAGTGGCTTCAGACTCCAAACTAAACTTGTAGCTAGACTTGTAGTTCTCGAGACCACTTTTTTGTGGTCTTGGTCTTCCTCTTGTTAATGTACAGTTTTGTAAACTATTTGGATTTTGCATTTGATTTAATGTTTTGGTGCATCTGCATGTGTCTGTATTTAATTACAGTTTTGTGTTTATAACAGCCTTGTTTGAATAAATATATGAATAATATTTGCATATCGTTGTGATTGATTAAGCATCAGGTCCATTTCAGTGATGCTGATATACAGTGTTATCTGGATACTATCATGGTAAATAATGTAATTTCAAGTTATAATTGTATCTCCATTATCTAAAATTCAGGTTTCATCTCCAAACTAAGTCCAATTTAAATCGTTAACATTTACTATTCATGACTTTTCTGAGGTGGAGGGGGGTGTTGGAGGCTGGTTATTCTGTTAGAGGACTTTGGGACTAGTTAGTAGTCGTGTCAATCCTTAAAAGCACTGGAGTCAATCCTCCAATAGTGTAGAAATAGCGGTAGTGCAGTCGCCACACATATCTGATCTCAGCTGATGGATGAAAACATTTATAGTGAGTTCAACATCATCATCCACTTCTCTGTGTTATTGTGCTGCAGTTGAATACAACCTCATATGGAAACTAGCTGAACCAGGATGGAGCTGATGTTCTACAATCACGCAGGATCAGGAAATAACTGGGTTTGTTTTTGGTCTTGAGCTGAACTAGTCTTGGTCTTAGTACTCTCTGGTCTTGTTAGTGTCTTGGTCTCGGTTTAGATTACAAGTCTACCTCAAGCACAGAAATGGCCCCTCTCTGTGTGTGTTTTGGCCTCAGCTGTCTGAAGTTCTCTGTTTATCAGCTCTGCGTCAAAGTTCTGCATCAGTCAATAATGTCTTCAAGTTTAAAAGCTTCTGCTGTAAAGTTGATTTTGACTTTTGAACCTACCTGTGCTCACATAACCAAGGACACAAAAACACGTTTTATACATTTTTTTCTCCCCCCTTTTCCAGTTCTTAGCGTGTCAGCAGAACGGTCTGTGTCGGTGGCCTCCGTCACAAATCAACTTCTGATGTGTAAAGGCGTTTTAACAAGCTTCACTTCCTCAGCTGAAGTTCCTCATGCAAACAGCAGCCAGTAAGAAACCGGCGGTGCAAAGGTCCCGTGGTCGTTAAAGTGACCACGTGACTCCAGAATCAGCGTCTAAGGGAGCTTCTGAGCAGCCATGCTGCAGCCAGACACTTGTGAAACAGCAGCGCAGTATCTGGACCTCCACTTCAGATGAGCTACGGCTGGAAATGGCTTCCTAAAAATAGGCCGTTTTAATACTTTATTAGGAAATTATTAATGGAAACCGGACACCAGCCCTGCCGCATGGAGTTCAGACGGTTTATTTCCGCCAGTAATGACCTGCGTGAGGACAGTTGGGGTTATACTGATGCGACTCTTTTTACTTCATCAATACATAGCACAATGGGTACCAGTTTCCCACCAAACCGGTTCCAGGGCTGGTTCTGGGCCAGTTCTGGTTCTGGTTCACAACTCCTTCAAACTGGGAACCAGCTAAGAACCGGTTTACTTTTCCATAGCTCGGGTGCTAAGGGGAGCCACATCAGTTACGTAACTTCAAACGTTAGTTACGTCGCTGCAAACGTCAGTTTCGTCGCTGCATTTGTGTGAAAGTTGAAGCAACAACAAGATATTTGCTCTAATAGGACTTGGTCCACGTAGCTCCTCCGTGGACACATCTCTAAAAGACAGGTTGTCTCCTCCTCAGACCCATGATGCTTTGCTGCATCCAGATTCATTCTTATTTGAAAATGTCTCCGTCTCCCAGTCTTGCTATTGCCGTTGGTCTTAATAACTCTGCCCCCTCCGCTTACGTAAGCGGTTCTTTCCTCTAGACCAGCAAAGAGTTGCTGCTACCTTGGAACCAGGTTTTCTGGCCCGGAGCCGGTTCTTTGTCAGTGGAAACAGAAAGCCCGTTTCCAGACTCAGCACCGGCCCAGAACCAGAACCAGCCCCGGAACCTGTTTGGTGGAAAAGGGCTATAAGAAACAGACCGAACTCTTATCAACTAAACTAAAGTGTTCATCCCTAAAAGTTGGACTTGCGGTGTTTGTATAAGTTGTGATGGAAATTTGTGCCCCTTGATGAGTTATACTCATTAAACCTCATTTCCACTTAAAGAACTGCAGGATTAAAGTACGCTGCGGTTTAGGAGTAACAAACGCTGCTGGCAAGATCTCCTCCTGAGGCGTCTGTACGTCCTTCTGACCAGATGATTTAGATCCACATTTTACACACATTCAGCTGCAATGACGGAGCGATTGATGGAAGAACGGGACGTTATAACAGCCGAAACACTTAATCGCTCTGTACCTTCAATCCCAGAATGCCTCTAAAGGTAGAATTAGGGGATTTTTGTTCATATTTTAATCAAAACATCCCCCAAAAAAACACACTCAATCATCGACTTACACAGCTTTTATGGTGTTTTATGTTAATGTGTTGCAAGCTTTAAAAAAGCTAAGAAAAAAGGATGTTTAACTAGAGATGGGAATTGATAAGGTTCCAATGTCGATTCTGCTTAATGCGAAAAGGGCGCAAATCTATAGTTGATGCTGAACCTTTTGGTTTTGACTGATTTGTTATCCATTAACCAAATATTTGACAAATGACCACAATATTATCAGGATTTATCCTCTGTGTCTCTTTAAAACTTATAGAACATCACCATTCGGGGAAATGTGAGAAATATATTATTTCAGCGGAGCCGTAAGGGTATAAATACCACTAAAAGCAGAATATCACCAGGACAATTGTGATCGCCGTGGGAACGCTTCTGACAGCTGTATTTGTTTTAATGGAAATATTTATGTCTGAGTAGTAACTGGACGAATTACTCGCCATGCAGATCTTTTTTTCAGTTTTTCTTCCAGCGGGATCTTTCCAGGCTCAAAATAGTTCAGACGGTTCAGCGACGAGTCTAAAGTTCGGCAGGAGTCGGGACGGCGAGTCGTCTGGAATCTCTGTGGATAAAATAACAGGCTCCCTCATCACGCCGCGCCGTCCACCGCGTGACCTCGCGGCCCTCGCCGTCCCGGCGGCAGACGCCATGACATTTCACTTTTTCTCTCAACTTCTCCTCTCTTTCCTCAGTGTGGACCAACGTGGAGCCGCGGTCGGTGCCAGTGTTCCCCTGGCATTCGCTCGTCCCTTTCTTGGAGCCCAGCCAATCAGGAGCGGCGGCGCAGCCTGCCGATGGCCAGCAGCTCGTCAATCAGGGGAAAGGTATCGGCGCCACCCAGCACCTTTTCTCCAGTCGTGACACAAGGACACGGGAGCCCGATAAATGCCCACTCCTTCTCTCTCTCTCTCTCTCTCTCTCTCTCTCTCTCTCTCTCTCTCTCTCTCTCTCTCTTTCTCTCTGTTTATTTTTATTTAACTCTTAACTGCCCCATAAACAGGTATTTCCCACAATAAATGAATCATAACAGGAAACAGCGTGTGGGGCCGTGTTCTCAAATAACGACTGCCAAAACAGTCGAGTACAACCCGGCAGCCAAGTCAGTGTTTCCTAAAATAGCAGCGACAGAAGTGCAGATCAGCACAGTCGCTCGCTGTTCACACTTGTGTTTTTCCAGTGACATTGTTGATAACACTGTTTATTGACTGGAGAGCTGAAATCGAATCCTATATTCGTTTAGCTTTGTTTACAAAGCCTGGATTTTAAGTTTATTTCAACATAAATCCCCAGTTTTTAGATATGCTCATTATAATTAGGTGTACAGTATTTGAGACCTGCTGCTATTCTTTAACCTGCAATATTTTTGTAATTAGAATTAAGAGTGCTGTAATTGAACCTAAACACCAGTGATCATTGTTCTCCGTCTCCACGTCAGGTTTTATAAAATTTCGCCCAGTAGTTTTTGTGTAATCTTATTCAAATAGACAAATGGATGAACAAATAAATGATCGGCTTCACCCGTTAGTCTGACCGGCCATACACAACACAAGCTTACACAATCTAGTCAGAGAACAAGAACTTTTCCTTGTAAAGTGACTAAAACAGTCGGTTGTGATTTATTTCTTTAATAGACTTTGTAGGCCTGAATGTTATTAAACCAAATAAATCCGCTTCTTGCTCTTTAGTCATGTGTGGGTTTAGAAGATGAAGTCAGCTTTTAAATTTGTGTCACCATATGTCTGAAGTTTTCAGACTCATGACTAACCCATCAGCAAATAAAGCTGTAGTAATAACCCATATGTGATAACCCATCATTAATAACCCATCAGTAATAATAATAATAATACATTTGATTTATAACGCACTTTATATTTAATAATCTCAAAGTGCTACAGAGCAGAAAAATAAAACTTTTTTTTTTTAATATATTTAAAAACAGAGCATATAAAAGATATATTTTGCTATAAGCTTTCTTAAAAAGGCGAGTTTTCACTAATAACCCATCAGCAAATAAAGCTGCAATAATAACCCATCAGTAATCACTCATCAGCAATAACCCATCAGCAAATAAAGCTGCAATAATAACCCATCAGTAATCACTCATCAGCAATAACCCATCAGCAAATAAAGCTGAGGTAATAACCCATCAGTAATATACAATCAGTAATAACCCATCACCGATAACCCATCAGCAAATAAAGCCACAGTACTAACCCACCAGTAATAACCCATCATTAATAACTAATGCTGTCAGGCGATTAAAAAGAATAATCTAATTAATTACAGGATTTATAATTAATTAATCTAATTCGCATTTTAATCTCATATCTGCTAAAGGTTCCCAAATAAAGAATTCGAATTCTAGGACATTACAAAATTGCAGTGCATGACTAATCAATTAAATACACTAAGAAGAGAAGATTTGAAATCCACATTTTTATTGGTGAAGTGTGTTTCATAAATGAAATTCAAAAGCTCAAGCACATCAGCAAACCAATTAGGCCAGGTGCATTATTCAAAAACCCAATACAAATACAGTTAATTAAAATTAACTGTTCTTTCTTTTTATAGTCTTTTTATATAGTCGCGTCCAGGTGTGTCACCTGCTTTGTTTGTTTGACTAGCAACGCAGGTGGGAAGTGACCTGCCACTGCCAAGTGGCCTACAGGTCCCTCAGTAGGCCAAATTTCAAATGCTCGCGCATTTTGCCACCCATAATTAATTGCGTTAATTTTCATAACGCGTTAATTAGCAGTGTAATTAATTAATCGAATTAACGTGCTAAACTACGACGGAGTATTAGGGCCAAACTAAGACAAAAAAAATTGGAAATTAGGAGAATAAAGTCATAATATAATGAGAATAAAGTCGTAAAATTATGAGAATAAAGTCGTAATGTTGCGAGAATAAAGTCGTAATAGAATAAAGTCGTAATATTATGAGAATAAAGTCGTAAAATTACGAGAATAAAGTCGTAACATTACGAGAATAAAGTTGTAATGTTGCGAGAATAAAGTTGTAATATTATGAGAATATAATTTATGAGAACTCTTAACAGGAAGAGCTTCTTCTCCCTGTGTTAAAATGAGGAATATTGAGCATCTTGTGAAGTTATATTTATATATTTATAATATATTACGACTTTATTCTCGTAATTCTACGACTTTATTCTCGTAATATTATGACTTTATTCTCGTAATTTTACGACTTTATTCTCATTACATTATGACTTTATTCTCGTAATTTCCTTTTTTTGTTTTTTTGTTTGGCCCTAATACTCCGTCGTACTAAACTGACAGCCCTAGTAATAACCCATCAGTAATAACCCATCAGCACGTAAAGCTGCAGTAAACATTGGTAGAAAACTACAAACACATCAAGATCTTACTTTCTGCTTAAAATGATAACAGAGGCTTTTATTTTGCAGAGCCTCGCTGTGGTGTTGCCTTAGTGAGCGATGGCCGGACGGGCCCCCCGGACCTAGAGAGGGGATCGCCGTCACGCCCCCCCCCGACCAATGACAATCCTCCTACAGACAGGGGCGGGGCTGACAGCGAGACAGAGAGCGACACGGACGACCCGTAAGTATTTTGTATTCTGTCTGAACTCGCTTGGATGCCTTGGGTGGTATCCAAAGATTGCATCTTTGTTTTTGTTTTGTGGCACTAGTGGCCTTTATTGGGAAAGTAGGTGGCAGAGAGGGGAGGGGGGGGGGGCATCCAGCTGAACCCACTGAACTTTCCCGTGGATTGCATCTTAGCTTAAAGCAGACATTGTGGTCCCATCGGAGGGAGACCCCCTGCAGGGTGGATTGGTTTTGCAGGGTTTTTGCAGCCAAGTCTGAGGTCATAGTCCTTAGTTGGAAAGGGATGGATGGGATGGATTTCCCGTTGTGGTAGCGGTGGAACAGAGCTGTGTCCACATCACTGTCTACGTTGTTTATGTCTCACCCAAGGTCACGAGTATCTTCTAAAAGACTGGATGATGAGCTCAGCCATCTGGGAGGGTTTCAGAGTTGAGTCAGTTCTTTTCTGATCGGGAAGCCTTTCCGGGGGGGGGTTTGGAGGCGTCCCATCAGACCCGGGACTCTGTGGAGAGATTACATCTCCGGCCCGGCCTGGGAACGTCTCCCTCTGGTAGAGTGAGAGGAGGTCTAAGGATTTCAGCTGGGATCGGGTCCCAGATAAGCGGATAATAGACGGTCATAGTCTTAACTCATGCAGAGCATCAGCTATTCATGAGGTGATCTTGGCTCATCTCTTAGAAGGCCAGACCTGAATATCTGGATATACCTTCCTCGGAGATATCTGTGTATTGATTTTCAGTTTTGGGCATCCGAATTTATCTTTATTATTTTACATTTTACAGCATGTTGACATCTCCATCATTGTCACAATTATTTCTAGATTGGATTTTTTTCTCCAGGTTGTCATCAAGCTGGTCATATCACGCTCATTCTCGCTTCTGGTCGTGCAGATGTGGGTGATACTCACTTTGCACATCCTATCGTGTAGCTTCAGGTGGTTGGAGAGTGTCTGTTCACCTGCCATTAATGGATATGAAGCTGCAAATGTTCCTTGTACTCCATACAATGGTACAGTAATCCCTCGCTATAACACGGTTCACCTTTCAAGGTCTCGCTGCTTCACGGATTTGCATTGTGCATTAGGGCTGCAGCTATCGAATATTTTAGTAATCGAGTATTCTACTGAAAATTCCATCGATTAATCGAGTAATTGGATAAAACATATTTTTGTTTAGTTAAAGAGCAATTATAAATATAAATAAGATGTTAGATGTTAATTGACATTACTAAGACTAAATTATATAATACAATAGGTTCATGGCTGTGCATTTAAAAACCCTGAACTTACACCAGTTGACCAAATTCACTGCCTTCACTCAAAAAACTAAGGATCTTACCAAGAAATGTTCTTATTTCTAAACTAAAAATGCCATTACACCTGATAACACACATCACTTAAAAGGTTTGGTGTTTTTCCCACATGTTTCAATTGTACTTTCATTTGTGTCAAGCTAATTTTAAGTTCTAGTTATGTTTTAAGTTAAAGTCTTGATAAGATTTTGAGTTTAAAATAAAATTATGGGACCTGCTGTATTGGAGCTTATTAG
This sequence comes from Cololabis saira, assembly GCF_033807715.1. Classification (NCBI taxonomy): domain Eukaryota; kingdom Metazoa; phylum Chordata; class Actinopteri; order Beloniformes; family Belonidae; genus Cololabis; species Cololabis saira. Next base: position 31,295,904 of record NC_084601.1, on the reverse strand, counting down.
GCACCAGTGCTACTTGATGTTTTATCCATCAATGACTACAGAGCTAAAATTAAAAACTACCCAGTTAGCTTTATTAGGTTTTTATTTTTCACCCTCATCACTCTAGGCATGGGACGATATGAAAATTTCATATCACGATATTAGTGGACAAAAATATCATGATTACGATATTATCACGATATTAGCGCGTCGCTTATAAAATTCTTAAAATGCAAGGAAAAACACTAACCGTGGATCCACTGGTTCCTTCAGAACATTTATTCTCAAATCATTCTCAACACAGTGACACTTGAGGTAGAGAACAAATAGTGTACTGTAAATGTTATGCATTACAAAGTGTAAACTATAGTACCGGTACTTATTTGAACTTTCTTTTTTTGTAAGAAAATACTTCCCTGAGAGCCGAAAGAAATAAGTGACAAATAAAAATAAAGTGACAAAGTAGAGCCAAATGCACACTGATTGTATTACTCTCTGAAACTTTAACAGTGGCTGGCTGCCTGCTACTTAGTACGGCTCTCTGGAAAAATAATAAAATAAAGGCACTGCTCTGTAGTATACAAAACAAAAGCTGCATGGCCAACACAAAGATTGAGTGAAAATAAAGTGCCACAGTAGTCAAATGCACACGGATTGTACTACTCTCTGAAAAAATATGAAATAAATAATATTAATAAAATACATGAAAAAAATAACACTGGCTTCTACCTGGCCTTGTGTGACCAAAAAAAATAAATAAATGAATAAATAAATTTGGCGATAATTACAGTACCCCACGATAACGTTATCGCGGCCGTTTTTTATCGCGATATACGTATAATATCGTATATCGTATATCGCCCCATGCCTACATCACTCTACAGCTCTGTGTTTTTACAGATTAAATGCGTTAGCCGCATCGACAGTCGTCATAATTAATAGAAACCTCGCCCTCCACAGGGCTAAGGTTATGTTAGCAAGGTACTGTAACGTTAATCTTATTAATTAGCGCTACATTAACTTAATTTTACCTGGTCTCGGGTGACGGTCCTCCGCTCTCGGAGTAAACAGGGTGTTGGGTGGAGATGCTACAGCATTGAGGACGTACTGTTGTGGTTTCAAGCGCTGTCTTCCAGTGAAGACATGCAACAGTGTTCGCCTTGGTGTCCAGCTTGAAATGCTCCCACACTTTTGACATTTTCTGCCTTTTCCTTTTAGTTAAAACCAAACATATCCGCCGCCTCTTTCTTCTACATTCGTGCGTGGCGTCATTAAACGTAGTCCGGGCGAAATACCTGCTTTGAGCTGGCAAAATTAAACGTTTCCTCGAGGCAGAGAAAATTCTTCAATCATTTTTTATAATCGAATTACTCAAATTATTCGAGGAATCGTTTCAGCCCTATTGTGCATCATGTTCTGCATTCTGATTGGCTAAACAGTCTCCCCGCTTCTTCGCTTCCTGTGTCAATAACGTTGGTTGCCTAGCAACAAGCTGAGAACGGCCAATGAACTTTGGCGAGCAGCTCCAGAACGGGACCCTATGATGAATCGTTCATTAGAGTTCTCAGATATAATCGATGGTGGCATGTCGGTTTATAAGAATGTTTTTGCACAGAAAAAAAAAGAGCAACAACAACGACCCATAACTATGTTCTTCTCTCGAAAAAAACACCTGCACAGTGGGCTTTAGAAGAAAAAGACGCTAAAGCGAGTCAGGATGCAGTCAGAAGAACAGTGAAATACGGGCCAGTCACAATTTGTCCTACTGTACTTATTGTATTTTTTTTTTTTATTATCATTTTTCATTTTTTCTCCCGTTCAAATCCAATTACCGTAATCGGGGCTGATCTCCGCAATTTGAAGCGTTGTATAATAATTGTAAAAAAAAAAAAAAGGTTGCTACTTCGCTGATTTCACTTATTACGGGTTCTTTTTAGAACGTAAACCCGCGAACTACCTGGGTTTATTTATTCTTAAGGTTCTTAACTAAACGGTTGTTTGCATGTTATTTAAAAAGAACACATTTCGAGTTCCTAAATATAGAAAAAAAACAACGAATCAGAACTCAACTTTCTGTCCTTTTGAAGAAGCATCAAACGTATTTCTGTCCTTCGTTTAAACAGAGGAAACTCATTCTGAGAGGACACACCATCCATCAGGCTTCCTCTCGGCGACTCTGGGTATGACTCAGGAGACAGTAGCAGGCAACCGCACTCAGATTCACTTCGAAGCTTTAAAACTCAAGGACTCTGTGCCGTGAACTGTTGCACTTAAATGCACCGCGGCGAGGAAAATTCAAAAGAAACGCCGCTTTATCTGTTGGGCTGCGTGAGCGCGTGTGTCTGGCAGGCATTGTTTAGCGCCGTTCATCCCCCTCCGTCTCTGCAACCGGCTGCTGCTCTTTCAGAGTGACTCAGACTGTCTGGATGGTGGTGTTGTTGTGAATGCGTCAGGGTCACTGGGCTTGCGGCAGCTGCCGTCGCCCAAGAAAAGCCCCGTAATCAGTCATCTTACAGATGTTGTAGCTAGTTTCCTACCTGCATCTGTGTTGGAATCAATAAAACAAACTTTTCACGACTTAATTTCAAGCTCAGCAACTTTTGTTTGTTAACTGATGGCACAAGCAGACAGACACTAGTCACACTACGCCCAAACACTTACACATGTCACGTTACGCAGCCCAGATCTACACCATCATCCTGATGACACAACCAGATCTGGTTTGTCTCGCTTCCTGCTTCTGCACGAACACCGGGTGTGATAGTATTCTGTCTTTGCGTTTAAAAAAAAATCTTTAGCAAAGCTTCATGTAGTCACAACATGACACTTTGTTTTGCCTTTGAAGAAAAGCTTTAAAAAAAAAGTTATTTCTATATTTACTTAAAAGGTTTGAAAGGCAAGGCAAGTTTATTTGTATAGCACATTTCAACACAAGGTAATTCAAAGTGCTTTACATCAACATTTAAAGCAACAAGACACAATTAAACAGTAAATAACAAATAAAATGAAATAAAATTATAAGAAAAGAGGTAAAATAATAAAAAGCACAAGTTGTTAAGAAATAAGGGCAGTAGAGTACAGCAGGAAAGTATTTAATTTAAGATTACGCTTCAGTAAAAAGTAATGTTTTTAGGCCTGATTTAAAGGAGCTGAAGCATAAACACCTGACTTTAAGTCTTGAATGTAATTGAGAAGGATGTGTGCTTGTTCTTAAATCCGTGTAGAGAGATCTTGCACCCATCATCATTTACGTAGAGTCATTTTTTACGTTGCCTGTAACACTCTTAAATGCTCAAAGTGAATAAATAAGGGTTTCAGCCACCTTCCTGTCGGATTCTAACCTGATTCGGTCGCTGAATTCTTTCAGTCTGTAACTTTCACCTTTATTGGCCCTTAATGAAAATGCATCCTTGAACAGCGTGGGCTCGACAGACGGCTGACAGTATTGAACAGGCTCCTTTTCTTCCGTTAAAAAAAGCTCAGCTGTGTAGTTTCTGCAAAAAAAGACTTGCCATGAGATCGCTATAGTCTCATATGAGACCTGAACAAGCGATCAAAAGTCTCGGCCCGGTCCGTAGGGGCTCATCAGGATACAGGGACACGTCTTCAGTGGTTCAGTATAAAGGTAGTTTAAAGAGAGCTCATTTCAAAAGTGTTTGAATTGTTACTCCTTATTTTTTTAGTGAAAGTGTCAATGAAAATTGTAGATTAAAACAATTAGACATGAACATGTATGTCTGGGAAGAAAATAAAGTTTTCAGTCCCAGTTCACGGGTCACATGACAGCCGCGATTCATCGAGATCGGCAAAAGTTAGGAAATCTGGAATTTCCTTTCCTCTGTAGGTTTTTCAGGTAGTGACTAGAAGTGAGTCTGAAATTTCAGTCTTAATGCTCTCAACAGGTCTTAAAACGTCTGAAATGTAACACTTAAAAACCTGCAGATCTTCTCGTTTAAACCTAACAGCAAGGTTCTCTGAGCTCAGGAGGGAGTTTACACGTCACTTATTTATCACTCTATAGTTGTGCTTTGGTTTTTGTGTTTAGAAGATTGTGGATTTTTATGGAAATGCACCATATAATTCCTCTGAAACCTTTTATTTCATGTGCATCATCCTTCATGTTCTTTCTACAAGAGCCATAAATAATATTTTAAAATATATATTTTTAAATATATAAAATATATAAATATATATATAGAAAAAAATACCTATACACCTATACAGAGGCGTTTCTAGACCCTCTGGGGGCCCTGGGCAGGAGAGACCATGGGGCCCCCCAGAATCATGATGAATGGATCAGTAAACCAAAGATCAGTAAATCCTTTATTTAACAATTAACATATAGATCGATCCAATGATATATTTTAAATGGGAGAGTGGGTCACTGTAATCTCAACTTTAAAAAGGAAAATAAATAAATTCCTACTTCTATGTTTAGACGTCTTTTGCTGACGGGGGCCAAAAAACTTTAACAAAGCACCTTGAGGAAGAAAAAAAGAAAATAGCACAATGTATTTGGTTGCCTTGCATAGAGTAAACAACTGTCCATGTTACACAAACACAACATTTGAGATCTGTATGGATAAATTAATGAACATCCTTTTGCAGTAACAACTTTAATGCTTCATGTTAACATTTTATTTAATGTTTAACAGTCAGGCTATAGCAGAAAATATATGGATATATAGGATAGTGTATTCTTTATTTATCCCCAAAGGGAAATTCAGTTGTCCAGCAGCTCAAACATAATTCTAAATAAAAATTAGCACCAGTTTAGACGGTCTAAAGTGACAGCAGAACTGATGCTGGTTGACAAAATGCTTTATTCTGGGAGAAAATATCAATATAATAGCAGCAAAGGACTAACTTATTATGTGGCCATGAATGTGTTTAGGAACAGTAGGAATTTAATGTGAAGTAAATTTGCTTGGTGGATGCTGGCTAGTAATGGGGCCCCATTAGGGAGATTCCCAGCTTGAGGCCCCTCTGCACCTACCACCTCTGTTTCCCCGGTTGCTTATGACGGACGTTTATTTATTTATTTATTTATTGTACTATTTACTCTGTTCCAGTTTCCTGGAAACAGTTCACTAACTCACAGGAAGAATGCAATTTAGCGGCTGCAGGAACAGTCATTTCCGCGGAGTTAACTCTGTAAATACTTGCATGCTTGATGCAGAAGAGGAATTACCGCATCAGCTGCAGGGTCCATGTTGCTTGTTACTCTCAGAGGCAGTAGAAAAGTACAAATACAGTCAAAAATGTTCAAGTTGCAGTGTCCCTGCACGGTTCAAAGACATTCCTGTAGCAGCTGCAAGGATTGGTTATTGTCCGAGATCTGGCGAGTTGAGGGAGACGATTTCACCATGTTATCCTTCTGTTTTCGTCAAATAGTCTTTTTTTCACAAAGCAGAGGTGTGATTAGACTCATTGATTTGCTGCGTGATAAATATGAGGAGCGACCGGATGTGTTTTTGAAGCTTGACGTTGGAAGATGGGAGTGAAACCTTGTGGGTTCAAGATCACCAAAACTCCCAAATCATCATTAAGTGTTCCAGTCAACCTGAGTGCAGAGGATCCATCCGTCCGTCCGTCCGTCCGTCCGTCCGTCCATCCATCCATCCATCCATCCATCCATCCATCCATCCGTCCATCCATCATAAACATAAAGCATCGGGCTCACTGCTATTGTGAGAACTAATATTTCTTATCTGAGTTCTTACTTTACATCAAATGCGTGAATTATTTCAACTATGACTCAAGCCATGAATTTCCCCTTCACATCCTCAAAACCGTCTCGGACACGTTGCATTCCTGAAAGTTCCCCACGCTGAGGAATCTCCCCTGATTTCCGACCTCAGATCACTTTCATTTTCTCTCTCTGTGCCGATGCAGGTTTTCCCCCGGCGTGGCCAACAATCCATCACCCTCCAACGGACCCATCAAGAGACGCACACAGTCCCTCAGCGCGCTGCCCAAAGACGCCGACAGGAAGGTCAGTGCTGGATGTCGACCGCTGGATTAGACGAGAACATACAGGAAAGATTCATGAACTGATCCGTAATGTCTCCCCGCAGAGGGAAAAGGACCACATCCGTCGCCCCATGAACGCATTCATGATATTCAGCAAACGCCACCGGGCCCTGGTGCACCAGCGACATCCCAACCAGGACAACCGGACCGTCAGCAAGATCCTCGGGGAGTGGTGGTACGCACTGGGGCCCAACGAGAAGCAGCAGTACCACGACCTGGCCTTTCAGGTGGGTCCTTCCTGTGATGGAGCATGTTTTCATCATTTCATCTTTTCATTTCATGTTTCACTTCCAATACGAGAAGCTTTAAAGGGGACTTATTATGAAAAACACGTTTTTTCTTGCTTTAACATGTATAAAGTGGTCTCTCCTCAGCCGAGCCGACTTTGTTTTGGCAATACGGATCGGATTTCTGCCAGTTTGGGGATAAAAGATACAATGCACCCTTCACAATACTACAAGTGTCCATTTTACGAATACAAAGTTTTAAAAAATAATCCAGTGTTTTAAATTTTGATACAAGGCAAGTAAAAACTACGCTTTTTTCATTGATGTGAACGAGAGAAACGGCTGTTTTGTCCAACTAGATATTCTGACCCGGATGTTTCTGATTGGTCAGTCAGGAACCAATTGGAAGACTGACAAAGGGTCAATTATTACGTTACTGAACATACAAGGAATTTGGCGTAGATGATGCAACAGATATTTCTAAAAATGGAGATATAGAACAGTAGTATTTTTAGCAGTTAAACAAATAATGGGATTAGCAGTATATGAGTTACGAAGTCAATAAATACCTTTCATTATGCAGCATTTATAACACCAGAACTGAAGAGTACGGTAGTTAGAATCACACTTAGGCACTACTAGGCATTGCATCACCTCAGTTGTGTACAAAATGGGCTATTATCCGGCGCATTTTAAAAATCAACAAACCTGCATCAGCAATTAAAACATATCTGGTATGCTACTGTCAAAACTTAGAAATAAAAGAGTTTTTTAAATTATCTTTTAAATTAAAAAGAAAAAAAAACTTTAAACAATGATGAGCAAACTGGCTTATGAGGTTCTGGCCTGTTGTTTCAGGTATATCTGAGTATTAAAAAATAAATAAAAATAACTAAAAACTATCTTTCCAAAAAATGTATTAAATGAGTCCACAAAGAATATGCAAGCTTTAACAAGATTGTACAATAAATTCCAAAATCGCAGTTTATTATCTAACCAAATCTAACCAACATGGGACTAAACAGGCTCTGCTGTTCCCCCCCAGGTGAAAGAGGCCCACTTCAGAGCCCACCCGGACTGGAAGTGGTGCAACAAGGACCGCAGGAAGTCTCTGTCGGAGGGTCGCGGGACGCCGAAGGAGCCGCGAGAGCGGAGCATGTCCGAGAGCATCGGTGTGATAACCGATGCTCTTCTACAAGCTGACGTCCAAAACGATCGAGGTACGACCGCAGAAAACTGCTTCCTGACACATTACACAGCAATCATGGATAAAAAATGACCAAAAAGCTTCTTTTTTTTCATTAGTCTTGAGTTTTTCAACCGTGTGTGTATTGATTTGAGCTTCTCTCCTCTCCAGATGTGGCGTCAGAGTCCCAGGTGCTGGAGGGGAAGGGAGGAGCCTCCGTCTGGCCGGGGGGGCCGGAGCGTCGAGGGGTGCAGCACCCCCGGCCCAGAGCCTTCTCCCAGAGCGCCGTGCACACCCTGGAGCAGCGGGAGCGGGAGAGAGACCTGGAGAAGGTGCGAGGTTGTTAATCTGTATCTCCGGGGCAGAAAACAGACCCGGGAGAGGCTGTGAAGGAAAGCCCCCCTGAGTACGAGCTATCGACTACCGGCTTCAGTTAAATCCTGAAAAACATCCTGCTTAATTTTGTGGAAACGCCGTCTCAGAGCGTCGTCACAGCGTACCTTCGCTTGAGCGTGTTTATCACAGAGAAATACATCCAAGACAGAAAATAAAAGTTGGTGCCTACACGGATCCCCCAGCAGGCGTTGGTGCCGGCCGCAGACGTGCAGAGAACTCTTCAGCTCTGCAACTTTAAAGGATGCTGCTCAAACACCAGAGAGAGAATAGAAATCGTTGCGGGGGTGCAGCCTCCCACTTCAGAGGTTTCACTCTCGGCTCCTTTGGTGCCTTTGCCAGTTGAAGACGGCGTTGTTTTAACCTCTTTGCCAGTCGCTGAGGAGTCAGCCTGCATGCGAGCGCCTCCGCTGCAGGATGTGCACCCGGTGCTCGTGCTTAAGCAATAAAATGATAGTGGGTGATGCAGGAGCTGCATTTTGTTGATATAAACAGTCATAATGTTATTCAGAAATCGCTTACCCTACCTTTATCAGGTTAACCCGGCAAATCAAAGGTTGTTTGTTTATTATTTTTATTATAAAGACTTGTAGTCAAGACCACCTAAACCAAGACCAAGATCAGAGTATCAAGACCAACACTAGTTCAGATCAAGGCCAAAAACAAACCTAGTAATGTCCTGGGGCCTCATCTATAAAGCTTGCTTGCGCAGAAAAAGCGCCTGAAAGTTGCGGAAGCCGCCATCTACGCAAAGCCTCGGATCTAAAAAGAAAAAACTAACCGAAAAATCTGCTTATCTTTACGGCAATCAGGACCCTCCCGTAAGAATTTACTTAAGAGACGGGGAACTGGCGACGCAGGGTTTGAGGTGGTGAAATGAAGCCAGATTCATGTCATACTCTTAATAATGTCATCACATATCACAACTGTAGCAGGGTGGATGCTACGGGGGCCCGCCCGAAGGATGGAGAGACACGGAGTTTTCGTGCAGAACCTTTATTAACAGCAGATCACCCAGTGCACAAGCACCTCACGCAGCAGCTTCTTCATTCTGAGTCTCTTCCACAGCTGCAGTCTCCCAGTCCTTATCAAGGCTGGCAGGGTGGAGAGGCTGACGGGATACACCTGTGTCCCGTCAGCCTGAGTGGCTGCAGCTACTCCACCCTGCCACAACAACATATATCAGACTTATAATAAAATAGCGCTGATCGTGTTCCTCTGTGTGTGAAACTCAGCGTCAGTCAGGACTCTGCTGCTGCTGCAGCCGCGGTGACACGCCGGGAACCTCCTTCAACCACCGCTTTAGGACAGAACAAATGAGGGGCTTCGTATAGCGTTTAGGAGCTCCACGGAGCCCCTCATTTCTTCCCTAAAGGGACAAGATTTTTTTATATATATAATGAGTTTTACGCGCGTGTGAAACCTTTACGTGCGGGTGTATGGCGCCTAAATTAGGGTCCCGCGTTAAAACAACGCAGAGCCTACGGTGTAGGGGTACGCGGCGACGCGCACCTACGCCGTAGGCTCTGCGTTGGTGACGCGGAACCATAAATCAGCCCTGAGGAGCTCTGAGGAGAGACGGGAGAGGAGGAGAGAGAGCGGGGGGTGAAGCAGGGCTGCCGGGCCGTTCTCGTATCATCTTCGGCTCGCACAGGGTGTGTCGATGATTTGCAATTAATGGCTGATCCTACTGTTAGTTTTTAAACTGTAAAAAGTGGGGGGGACAAAAACATGATTTTGAAAAGACGGGGGGACATGCCCCCCCCCTGTTGCACCGGGGCACGCACGGCGTTCCGCGCAGCAACAGCGTGCTGCCACTCACTCGCTGTATTTTATACTATTTATTTTTCTAGTTTTACTGTGACCACAAAATAATGTCGTTTTCCTGTCCTCCACCTCATCCTCAACATCTCGATCTCAGATCTCAGTGAAATTCAGTGGCACGGTGGCTGGACACCCTCTCATTCATTCTGACGCCAAACAGGCTGCAGGAAGCCACTGCGCATGCTCAGCAGGCTCATCCATATGCATTTATGGTAAAAAGTGGGCGTGTAGAGGGCGGGATATGAGGCTGATTCATCTGCGCAGCTTTCCAGCTGGACTGTGATTCATAAAGCGAACATTGCGTGCAAGATTGCGTGCACATGGTTTTATTGATTCTGATTTTTTTTTTTGCGCCCGCCATTTTCGGCTTTTGGGTGTACGTGCACTTTTAGTATGAATCCTACGCAGTCCATTTTAAATGAGGCCCCTGATCCTGCGTGATTGTAGAACAACAGCTCCATCCTGGTTCAGCTAGTTTCCATATGAGGTTGTATTCAACTGCAGCTCAATAACACAGAGAAGTGGATGATGATGTTGAACTCACTATAAATGTTTTCATCCATCAGCTGAGATCAGATATGTGTGGCGACTCCACTACTGCTATTTCTACACTATTGGAGGATTGACTCCAGTGCTTTTAGGATTGACACGACAACTAACTAGTCCCAAAGTCTCTACCAGAATAACCAGCCTCCAACACCCCCCTCCACCTCAGAAAAGTCATGAATAGTAAATGTTACTGATTTAAATTGGACTTAATTTGGAGATGAAACCTGAATTGTAGATATTAAGGATACAATTATCAACTTGAAATTACATTATTTACCATTAAAGTAATCAGATTACACCGTATATCAGTATCATTGAAATGGACCTGATGCTGAATCAATCACAACGATATGCAAATATTATTATTCATATATTTATTCAAAAAAGGCCGTTATAAACACAAAACTGTAATTAAATACAGACACATGCAGATGTACCAAAACATTAAATCAGATGCAAAATACAAATAGTTTACAAAACTGTACATTAACAAGAAGAAGAACAGCTGATCACCAGATTCTGTCACCTTGGTGCAACGGCATCTCAGTTATCCGAGTCCGAGACCGAGAACTAGAAGTGTATTATTATACCATCACAAAATATCTGAAATAAACTTCTTCCGTCAAATACTGGTGAAAATGTCTCAAACTCGAGATTCCTATTAATTTATTTATTCTTTCTATTATCAGGAGGATGGGACGAGTTTGTTTCGTAACCGGCAGCCTCCTCAGCTAATGTACCAAGGCGGCGCCAGCGAGGACATGACCAGCGACGAGGAGCGAATGGTCATCTGCGAGGAGGAGGGGGACGATGATGTCATGGGTGAGTTAGAGGATGTTTCATAAGCGTGTGGTTGATAGTTTCAGTTCCTCTGGACGCCAGCGTCTCAGCTGGATTCGTTGTGTCAGCAAAACACTTAAAGGTTAAAAAAGGCACTTGCTTCATCTCCTGACCCCGCCCGTGTTGAGTCAGGTCGTTTACAGTATTGTGACTATCAGCGCTGCCTCGCTGTCGTGTTTGGTCTTTGTTTAAATGTTAGCGTGCCATTAAGAGACGACGCTCTCATATCCCATCATGCACTGCAGGTTCCATCAACCCCCGCTGCTCTTTATTCGTGTGGAAGTCTGGACTTTGACAGTCATAGCCACAATTTTTATTTATTTATTATATATAAATCTACGGTCCATCCATCACCATTGATTCATCCATCCATCCATCCTTCCTTCCACCCATCCATCCATGCATCCTTTTATCCATCCATCCATCCATCCATCATCACCATTCATCCCTCTATTGATGCATCCATCATCCTTCCACCCATCCTTCCATAAATCCTTCCATCCATCCATCCATCCATCCATCCATCCATCCATGCATGCATCCATCTATTCATTCAGCCAGCCTTTTGGTAGCGAGCCTCACCTTTTACCTGTCGTTTGTGTTCGATTCAATTTGGACACACCAACCCGATAATCGTCCGTCGTCTGTGACTCGGGTCAGGTCGGTGTGTCCCGGCCCTTAATGACAGCGAGGTGCTCAGGTCGCCCCCCCCGACCATCACCCCTCCACCACCGTGCTCAACAGTTAGCAGAAGCATCTTTATTAGTTTCTCAAATGTTATTTAGCCAATGAAATCCATGACTCTGATCCCCCCCCGCAGAGGATTCGTGCACAGAAGGCTCCATCGACCTCAAGTGCAAGGAGAGAGTGACGGACAGCGACGAGGACGAGCCGGACGGACAGGTCAGTGTCCGTCTTTCCCCATGTTTGTCCAATTTAGTTTCAGTAAAACTGTTTTATATTTTTCTCTTTTCCTCAGATATTCAGGTTAAGATAGTTAAAGGGGACCTATTGTGGCATCTAATACCAATTTTAAACAGGCCTTGAATGTCTTAAAAACAAGGTTTGATTGTTTTTGCTAAATAAATTCAGCCTCTGGGCCATGTCTTTATCTTCCCATTCTCTAACCTCATTATCTATGCAGGATTCTGAGTGGGCGGGGCTATGATAATGAGGCACTGTGCTGATTGGCTGCCTGAATGACGCGATACACCGCTACGAAAAAATGGCGGAAGCTCCGGCCGGCGGAGTTAGTTGTGGGCGTGGTTTCACGCATCGGAGGCCAACCTATGTAAATCGCATTTTCGTTACGTAACGACTGGTAGAAGCCACATCACACTGGACGGCTCATCCGGGCAGCTGTACAGACACTGCAGAATTTGGTTGCTTTCCTCCTTCTCTGAGTTGGCAGGCTGAAGGGAAACCACTTTATGTATGTTAAAGCAAGAAAAAACGTGTTTATCATAATAGGTCCCCTTTAAATAATAGTTAGATAATTCTGCATGTGAGGCAGAATCTGGCAGAAACCTTTCAGGCATCAAACATTAAAATCGTCTCTTCCTGCTTTGATTTTGTCGCCTCTCTCTTCCCTCCAGCTCGGCTTCCAGCCGGTGGCCTGCTCCTCCCTCCCCTCCTCGTCGCCCTCCATCCCTCACTCCGACTACACCTCCGTGAAAGGGAGCGGCGAGGCGGCAGCAGGGGGAGGGGCCGCTGAAGAGGGGGCGGAGCCGAAGAGGAGGAGAGGTGTGGACGGAGGAGAGGAGGCGGTCGAACGAGAGCAGACGGCGGAGGGAGGTGGAGGAGGCGCGTCCTCGTCCGTCGGCCCGCCCACACCCGCCTCGGCCCAGCAGGTCCTCGGCGGGGTCCGGCCCGTCGCCCTCGGCTCCGCCCCGCAGGAGAAGAAAGCCACGCTCCTGATGGCAGGAGGCGGAGCTCAGCAGCTGCCAATCACCACAGGGGGTGGGTACCTGTCGTCATCCTGCCCTTCCCCCGGTCTGGTTCTGGGGGGGTCCCTCCCCACCGCCCAGCCCCTGCAGCTCGTCACCGCACACACGCACCCTCACCACCCCGTCCTCCAGCCCGCCGCCGCCCCGCCCACCCTGGCCCCACCCACCTCCTCCCCCAGGCCGCTAGCGCAGGTCCAGTACGTCCTGCCCGCCGACAGCCCGGCCTCCCCCCAGCTCACCCACCAGCACGTCCTCTCCCTCCCCGCCAATGCCGCCCTGGCCAATGGCGTGCACGCGGGGGCGGGGCTCAGACTCAGCCCCGGGACCAGAGGTGAGACAGAGGCCCGATTGGCTGAGAGAGAAAGAGGCGGTTTCACTGCCCTTCGTTTCTTTGTCGTGTTTTCTGATCCCTGTTTGATAAGAAAAAAGTCCGGTGTCCTCTTGTTTCATAACTAGTGGGTTTTTTTGTCAGCATGTTTTAATTTTAGTTTTAGTCTAGTCTTTGGGTCGAGCTATCATTTTAGTTTTTATTAGTTTTAGTCACATTCATTCTCCTTTTAGTCGTGTTTCAGTTGACTAAAAGTCAGAATTGTCCAGGACCATTTTAGTCTCGTTTTAGTCAAAGATTGTATTTAGCCAAACCCATTTTACAATTCAAACAAGGGTATCTTATTATTATATTATTGATACCTTATAGACTCAAGAATACATTCATTCCAGATACAGAAGACTCTAATTTGAGTTTAACATATTTAACATATTTATTTTTCCGTATTTCTCCCCATCTTTTTCTTTTTAGACGACATTTTGGGTTTTCTTTTCCACGTCTATGTAGGAAAGTGTATCCAAAGATGGTCTCTTCTTCTTCTTCTCCAGCCCCAGAGCAGATCCCCACGTGGCCGTCCATCGGCCCCTTCCTCTATGTAACTTTGTTTTTAATTGACGTGAACCTAGAGCTCTGCGTTAACGGCATCAGCCTCTAACTCTGCAGCTGCATCTTCTGGATCTGATTCCCCGCTGCAACGACTGGGATTGAGGACGTGACGTCACCCAGCAGCAGAACTAAACTAGAGGAAACTACTGAAAACATGGACATTAAAGATCTTTTCGTCTCGTTTTGGTCGACACGTTTTAGCAGTTTTTATTTTGTAACCTACATTTTAGTCTCGTTTTATTCGTCTACGATGTATATTATATATTTAATTATTGTTATCGTCACATGACCAGTATTTTCGTTACGTCCCGTCTCATTTTCCTCAGGTGATAAAGGTTCGTTGACGACGATATTTAGTCATAACCAGTCTCTTATCATCAGAGTCAGGAGGAACCGATTTACTTTGATATCAGAAGTTATTATCTGAAGAGCTCCGCCCGCCGTCCCTCCCTCGCTTCCCTCCACCTGTCTGTCCCTCGGTGGATTCTCCGCCTGACTCTGCTTCTCTCTGTCCTCCTCAGTCCAAACCCCGTCGCCGGTCTTGCAGAGCAAGATGTTGGTTCCCATGGCAACGGTGAGAACAGGGTCCACTCCTCCGCAGCCTTCGCTTTCCCTCGTGGCTCCGCCTCTTCCTGTGCAGAACGGCCCCGCGACCGGAAACAAGGTGAGAACGAGCAGAACCCCAGTGACAGTAGTAGATCCATGAAGGTTTGAGCTTTCAGCTGTTCTAAATCCTGGATTTTACCAGATTTTCATGTAGTCACTAACATCTGGATTTTACACTAACTTCATGTAGTCACTAACATCTGGATTTTACACTAACTTCATGTAGTCACTAACATCTGGATTTTACACTAACTTCATGTAGTCACTAACATCTGGATTTTACACTAACTTCATGTAGTCACTAACATCTGGATTTTACACTAACTTCATGTAGTCACTAACATCTGGATTTTACACTAACTTCATGTAGTCACTAACATCTGGATTTTACACTAACTTCATGTAGTCACTAACATCTGGATTTTACACTAACTTCATGTAGTCACTAACATCTGGATTTTACACTAACTTCATGTAGTCACTAACATCTGGATTTAACCGTAACTTCATGTAGTCACTAACATCTGGATTTTAACATAACTTCATGTAGTCACTAACATCTGGATTTTACACTAACTTCATGTAGTCACTAACATCTGGATTTTAACATAACTTCATGTAGTCACTAACATCTGGATTTTACACTAACTTCATGTAGTCACTAACATCTGGATTTTACACTAACTTCATGTAGTCACTAACATCTGGATTTTACACTAACTTCATGTAGTCACTAACATCTGGATTTTACACTAACTTCATGTAGTCACTAACATCTGGATTTTACTGTAACTTCATGTAGTCACTAACATCTGGATTTTAACATAACTTCATGTAGTCACTAACATCTGGATTTTACTGTAACTTCATGTAGTCACTAACATCTGGATTTTACCGTAACTTCATGTAGTCATTAACATCTGGATTTTACACTAACTTCATGTAGTCACTAACATCTGGATTTTAACATAACTTCATGTAGTCACTAACATCTGGATTTTACCGTAACTTCATGTAGTCATTAACATCTGGATTTTACCGTAATTTGTGTAACTCAAGTAATCAAATCAAACTTTATTTATATAGCCCTTTTCATACACGAGTAACGCAAAGTGCTTTACATAATAAAATCAACATTAAAAAAAAAAAAAAAAGAATCAGGAGAGATCTGACCAAAAAGTAAGTTTAAAAAAGCGTAGCACTCAAATAAACACAATTTCAAACTAAAACAAGAAGTAAAGCCACTGGAACAAAATCAAACCTAAAAAAAAACAAACCCTATTACTTTAACAAACTGGATATCAGAGAAGTCTTAAAGATCATTTTCAGGGTTTGTGAAAGTGCAGTTCTGTTTCATTCCTTCCAGACTGCCAGTGGCAGTAAACAGAGTGGATATGTCTCCTCGCGCTCCGCGCAGGTCGAGATTTAATAACAACAGTGTCACGTGAGTGACGTGTAGGCTACCTGTGCGTCTATAAATACCGCCCGGTAGACTACATCCGGCCTCTTGAATCTTCTCGCTGTTAACCTGACGTACATCGCTGGTTAATCGCTCCGTAGATCCGTGTTTCGGATCTATATTTTCTGCAGGTTCGGGGAGGTAAGCTCAACTCTGGTTGGTGGTGTTTGACAGCCTGCCTGTGACTCTTGGTCGGAGCGCACGTTGTGCCCTCTAAGGCTGTGGCTGTCAAGCCATCTTACCTCTCCCTTTCTCCATCGGGAGGATCCGAGCGCCCGTGTGTCGGGCTGGCTCGCTCCCCAGCCACACAAACGGTCTTGAATTGTTTGTGCTGAGCTGATTCCTCCACATGCTAGATGTCCCAGCCGCGTTCAGTGGTCCGCCCACTGCTCTCGTCTGTTGGTTCCTAGCCTGGCTTGGTGAGTATTTTTTACTTAAGCTTTAAAAAAAAAAAAAAAAAAAATATATATACATTTTAAAAATATATATATATATATTTAAAAAAAAAAAAAAAAAAAAAGCTAGTCCAGAGGTTCCGGACGCGTTCTGTGGCGGCCACAGTTCTCGCTTGGAGTGCCTGGCTCCACACTGAATTGTTTGGATTAAGAACAGTGGTGTGAGGAGTCTGTTAGATGTTCTGATCGAGTCTCGGTTCTCGCCCAGATTTCCTAACTTGACCCTTTTATTTTTTGGAGGAAACGATGATGGCTTGTACATCATGTGGCACTCTACTGTTGGTAGAGGATGGCCATGAATTGTGCCCCCAGTGTCTGGGGGTGGGGCACCTGAGGGAGGCCCTGTCTGACCCCTGCATCAACTGCAGCATTTTGCCGCTCTCGGTGAGAGAGGACCGGCTGCGTCAGGTGGAAGGCCTCCTCTTTAGGAGCGACCTCCCACCCTCTGGGCCCGCTCATGTCAGTGCAGGTTCCCGCAAAAAGCACCGGGACAAGCGCAGAGCGGGGCCCCATGACGAGCGCAGTGGCCCTACGCAGAAGAAGGCGAAGGATGCTCCCTCACGCAGTGAGATGGAGGATTTACGGGCTGAACTGGAGCAGCTTAAGGCCTTAGTGAGGGAGCGGGCTCTGCCCTCCCCACCTCTGGCGGTCCCCTGGGAGTCAGATGGTGGAGACGATGCTATGTCTACCAGGGCTTCAAACTCCATGTTTCAAGGCCGTGACAGTGTGTTTAGCTCTGGCGAGTATCCCTCCCCTGAGCTGCCGTGTCTGGTGGTTGACCCAGCTAGCATACAGGCAGAGGCTGGCTCGGAGACATCCCTCAGGAGCTCTGGGAGCACTGAGCTGGGAGAGGGCCCCTGCCCTTTGCAGGCAACACTACGTGCGGCCCTGGCTAAGGTCGGGCTGGATGATGCGCCCGCTGCCCAACCGGCGAGCAACCCATTCTTTCGCCGGACTCCTGTAGCCCCGCCCTTTGATGTCCCGCCCTCGCCTGCTTTTTTGCAGGAGCTGCGGCGCTGCTGGGCAGATCCAAAGGCGTTTGCCTACCATGGCAAGGATGCGAGGACTTTGGCCTCCATGCGCCAGGCGGAGCAACATGGCCTGGTTCACATGCCTCCCGTGGACCCGTGTATCGCCTCACTGGTCCTTTCACCAGATGAGGCGCTCAAAGATAAGGCCCGCTGTCCTAGGCCTCAGTGCCGTGTAACGGATAGCCTTCTCTCGACGGCTTATGATGCGGCAGGCCGCATGGCTCGCATTGGGAACTCCCTCTCCGTGCTCCTCCTCGCCCAGTCCCAGATGTTGCAGTCGGAGCATGAGGGCGGGGAGTTGGGTGACACTAACGACGCTGCGCTCCAAGCCTTCGGGCTGATGACCAGAGAGCTTGGCCGCCTGATGTCCACCCTGGTGGTGACGCGGCGTCAGGTGTGGCTGGCGCAGGCACCCATGTCTGATGATTGCAGGCAGACGCTACGGAAGCTTCCGGTAGTGCCGGGCCAGTTGTTTGGGCCAGAGGCAGAACAGGCGTTGGAGCGCAGGAAGCAGTCGGGTCAGGCATCAGAGGCCTGGGGTCGTCGGAGTGCGAGCATGGGACCCCCAGCTCAGCACTCCAGGAGACGGGGCGCACAAGACCTGCGCCGCTCACATCCCCCGAGCCCCCCTCCGCAGCCCTGGCAGCACAGCCGGGTTGCTGGGGGTGGTGGGCGTCAGCCCAGGGGCGCACACCCTCCACCTCGCCGGTCTCAGCGGGTGCAGGGGCAACACCAGCGTCCCCCCAAACCCCCAAATAATCCTCGAGGCACTCTATGAGGGCCTCGGGCCGGCGGTGGGCAGGTTTTCACATCAGCACCTGGCCTATTGGGCAGCCCATTCTCCAGATGTATGGGTTTTGAGAACACTGTCCCAGGGCTACAGGTTGCAGTTCCGCCGCCGGCCCCCACCACCCTCCGGGGTCAGGGAAACCTCGGTCAGAGACCGAGGGAGGGCCCTGTGTTTGTCACAGGAGATAGCCAAACTCTTGGACAAAAAGGCCATCACAAGAGTTCACCCACATACACAGAGCAGTGGGTTTTACTCAACATACTTCCTCATTCCGAAGAAAGACACTTCTCTTCGGCCTGTGCTGGACCTTCGGGGTCTGAACCAGTACCTGAAGGTCCTCCCATTTCGGATGCTGCGTACACGCGACGTCCTTCAATCTGTCACTCCAGGGGAGTGGTTCACCTCCATAGACCTCAAGGACGCCTACTTTCACGTCCCAATACACCCAGACCACAGACGGTTTCTCAGTTTTGCCTTTCAAGGCCACGCCTACCAGTTCACCGTCCTGCCTTTCGGCCTGTCCCTGGCTCCTCGCATCTTCACCAGATGCATGAGGGCGGCCTTGACATCGCTATGCCTGTCGGGAGTAAAGATTCTCCCATATCTGGACGACTGGCTTATATGCGCCCCCTCGCTCCAGGAGGCGGAGCTGATGACATCCAGGGTCCTCACACATATCGAGGCTCTGGGCATGTCGGTAAATTGGGAGAAGAGCTTGTTGCGTCCTACGCAGCAGACCACCTTCATCGGCCTGTCCCTCGATTCCGTGTCAATGCAGGCACGCCTTACTGCAGAGCGGGCACAGCGGATTCAGGACCTGCTACGGTCCTTCCGCCTCGGGATGAGGTTGCCCGTCCACGCATGGCTCCGACTGCTGGGGATGCTGTCGGCGGCCTCGGCTGTGACACCTCTGGGGCTGCTGCACCTGCGCCCCCTGCAGATGTGGTTCAACAGCCTCCAGATGGACCCTCGCCTTCACAGGTGGGTCAAAGTCAAGGTTACCCACCAGTGCCTTATTCATCTCCACCGGTGGCGGGACAGCACCTTTCTATTGCACGGTGTTCCTCTCGGCTCAGTCCCTTCGAGGCGAGAGGTGGTGACAACAGATGCCTCACCTCAGGGTTGGGGTGCGGTATGGCAGAAGAGGTCAGTCCAGGGGGTTTGGGGCCCTCTGTGGCGGGGACGGCACATCAATGTCCTAGAACTCCGGACTGTCTACTTGGCGCTGAGGCACTTCTTGCCCTTTCTCAGGGGCAAGCATGTCCTCGTCCGGACAGACAACACTTCGACAGTGTTTCATGTCAACCACCAGGGGGGAACCAGGTCGCTGGACTCCCTGAACGAGGCCCGGAGGTTGTGGATGTGGGCTCATCCTCAATTGGCCTCCTTGAGGGCAATGCACCTCCCTGGCAGAGCCAACGTGGTGGCGGATTCCCTTTCACGCCGGCAGCTGCCCCCGGGGGACTGGCGGTTGCACCCCCAGGTGGTGCGAATGATTTGGGATCGATACGGGGAAGCCCGTGTGGATCTGTTCGCCTCGGAGTGTACGACTCATTGTCCACTGTGGTTCTCCTTGGCAGAGACCAGTGCCCCGCTCGGGATGGACGCTCTCGCCAACACTTGGCCGAGAGGCCTCCTTTATGCGTTCCCTCCGATTCCCCTGGTGATGCCCACGCTTCACAGGGTGAGATTATCGGGTCACAGGGTCCTCCTGGTGGCGCCCAAGTGGCCCTCGAGGATTTGGTTCTCCACGCTCCTCAGCCTGTTGGACGGGGAGCCTTGGCAGCTCCCAGTACGGTCGGACCTCCTGTCCCAGCTGGGCGGGGAGGTATGGCATCCCTCTCCGAGCCTCCTTCAACTCTGGGCCTGGCCGTTGAGAGGGAAGGGTCATTCTTGACGCACCTTGAGCCCTCGGTATGTGAGACCTTGCAGAATGCTAGAGCTCCTTCCACAAGAAGGGTGTATTCGCATTGCTGGGCCGCTTTCTCCTCCTGGTGCAGGGACGGGGGTTTTGACCCGATCTCCTGTCCGTTACAAATTGTACTGCGGTACCTGCAGTATCTGTTTGAGGCGGGCCGGGCGGCCTCGACCTTGAAGGTGCACGTAGCGGCTATTTCTGTCCACCATGGCCACATCGATGGTAGACCAGTTGGTGCGCATTACTGGGTGGCACAGTTTCTGCGGGGTGCCAGGAGACTGCGCCCCCCCAGAGTGCAGCGTGCAGCAGCATGGGACCTGCCGCTGGTCCTGCAGGCCTTGGGCGAGGCACCCTTTGAGCCTATGGCAGGGGGGTCCTTGAGGACGACGTCATGGAAGACCGCCTTTCTGTTGGCTGTTACGTCTGCCAAGCGTGTGAGCGAGCTCCACGCCCTTTCAGTCAGTCCTACGTGCCTTCGGTGGAAGGCAGACAGCTCAGGAGTGACCCTGTGGCCAAATGTCGCTTTCCTGCCAAAGGTGTTACCCCCTGACCATGCCAATCAGGCCATAGAGTTGGCAGCATACCATCCTCCCCCGTTTGAGTCCCGGCTGGAGGAGCGGGCTAATTTGCTGTGCCCAGTCCGGGCGTTGCAGCTCTACCTTCAGGCAACACAGAGCTTTCGACGCTCTGAGCAGTTGTTTGTGTGCTACAGGGGGGCGCACAAGGGCCGTGCCCTGTCGAAGCAACGTCTCTCCCACTGGATTGTTGAAGCAATCAAACAGGCTTATGACGTGGCAGGTAGACCTGCCCCTTCAGGCGTTGTCTGTCATTCCACCAGGGGTGTGGCCACTTCCTGGGCGGCAATGAGAGGGGTACCGTTGTCTGAGATCTGTGCAGCGGCATCCTGGACGGTGCCGTGCACCTTCTCCAGGTTCTATCGCCTTAACGTGGCCTCTGGGTCCACGCTGGCTTCGGCCGTTCTGCCTTTGGCTTCTGCGGCTGACCACTAGGTGGGTGTTGTTCCTCGTGACAGTGCTGGTATGAGTCATCCACTCTGTTTACTGCCACTGGCAGTCTGGAAGGAATGAAACAGAACGTAAGTTACGGATGTAACTATGGTTCTGTGAATTCCTGGATGACTGCCAGTCACACCGGTCACTCCGAACTTCCTGCGAGAAGATTCTGGGAGGCCGGATGTAGTCTACCGGGCGGTATTTATAGACGCACAGGTAGCCTACACGTCACTCACGTGACACTGTTGTTATTAAATCTCGACCTGCGCGGAGCGCGAGGAGACATATCCACTCTGTTTACTGCCACTGGCAGTCATCCAGGAATTCACAGAACCATAGTTACATCCGTAACTTACGTTTTCAGGAAATTTGTGGGTTTGATTGTTTTACTTCAAGCAGGTCTCCTCCAGACTGTCGCTGGCTGAGCAGCAGATCACACAGAACTCAATAAAGATTCAGCTTTATTCTGATTTCAGCCTCAGTAAAGATGATATGGCTTCTAATCTGGCTGTTAGTGTTTATAAGCTGAGATGTCATGAATTTATTCCAGGTTATACTACACTTGTAGTCAAGACCACCTAAACCGAGACCAGAGAGTATCAAGACCAAGACTAGTTCAGCTCAAGACCGAGACCAAAAAGAAATTTAGTTATTTCCTGATCCTGTGTGATTGTAGAACATCAGCAACATCCTGGTTCAGCTAGTTTCCATATGAGGTTGTATTCAACAAGTGATGATCACAAGTGATCACAAGATTCTGTCACCTTGGTGCAACGGGACCTCAATGATCCGAGTCCGAAACCGAGACAAGACCACAAAAAAGTGGTCTCAGCAGCATCATGTGATCTGAGAATTATGTTCTCCTTACAAACTTCTACATATTTGCAGGAAAATACATGTTTACGTTTTCTTTTTTTACATCATAACAAACGTCATCATTCTTGCAGCAGTTCAGGAGCAAAAAGCAGAAATCCCCCCGGTGATGTACACGTCACGACGATTTTCTTTCACCACAACAAATTCCTTGTGTTTGTCTAACAAACTTGGCAATAAACCTATTTCTGATTCTGATTCTGATTCACTTAAAGAAAGAAAGAAAGAAAAAAAGCACAAAGAAATGAACGTAAACACAGTGAAACTGTCAAAAGTAACGATAAATGATAATTGACTAAAAACCCGTCCTCTGCTCGTCTTCCCTCCCAGATCATCCAGATCGCTCCCATGCCTGTCCACCCAGGTGGCGCGGCGGCGGCAGTGCATTCTGGGAGCACCTTTCCTGTTTCCGTGGCAACGGTGATGGCTCCCGGTGCTGCGCCCCCGCAGACCGTCCTGCTGACCTCCCCGCCCACCAGGTGACTAACGCAGGCCCCAGACCTGAGAAACGCGGGTCCAGCAGCTCTTAAAGACGCTGGCGGGTCGCAGGAAGGACCCAACGCGGTTTATATTTAGACGAAGGAGGTCGGCACTCGGAGCACGCCTCAACTCCCCGACGACGGCTGGAAAATCCCTCCCTCACTGTTTTTCTAAGTTCAGACAGAAGTTGCAGAAATGTTTTCTCTGAGTGCAAATGTGATCATTTTCTTTTAATCTGAAATCATTTGTCGAAGCGTAAAAGTCGGCCCCCACACATGAGTCATGTTTAAGCAAAGATCTACGAATGCCAATGACGTTTTTCCTCCCCCAGGATCACCTATGTTCAGTCCGGCCCAGGGGTTACCGCGGCAACGCCCCAGCCGGGTGCTCAGCCTCCAGCTCCGGCGTATCTCCCGTCGGCTCTGACGACTCTGGGCTTCACCGCCATTTCCCCCGCCGGACAGACGCTGGTCCAGCCGCTCGTCGGTCAGCCGCCGCTGCTGGCTCAGGCCCCGCCCCTCAGCTGTCAATCACAGACTCCTCCGGGCCAGACGGCGGCGACCTCGGGTCGTCAGGTAAAGAGAAACATTCTGGGTGCTGGTTCCAGGAGAGTTCAGTTTTTACTTCTTCTTTCATGGTTAATGAGATGATTAAACCTCACAGAAGAGAGATGCGTTGTTTTCAAACTTTCTCACCTCGTAGTCTGCAAGGAATGTCCCGATCAGGCTTTTTTGGCATATCTGTCGATACCGAGTCCCAATCTGATACTTTCGTAACACATTAAAAAGATGAACAAATGCAAAACAAACAGATCCAGGTTGTCCCTCATTTTTATTTTATTCTTATTTTATCATTTAGCTCTTAAACAGAGCAGTTTTCTTCGAGGTAGCTTGAACAATCAAGTAATAACAGTGCAACTATTAACTAGTAAAAATATTCCAAATGTAAACAGAAACTTGAATTAAATAAAAACAGCAGCTCAACTTAAAATACCAAGCAAGCATGTAAACAAATAAGCAAATAAAAGTGCAAACGAGTCATAAAGTACGGCAGTAAAGTGCTTTTTAGACTCTTAACTTCTTACTGTCCTTTTCTGGCTTAAAGAATAAAATGTTGAAGTGACCTACAATCTTCCTCGCGGTCGCCAGATCACCACACCACACCACACTTTATTGATCTC
The DNA here is from genome assembly GCF_033807715.1 of Cololabis saira. Lineage (NCBI taxonomy): Eukaryota > Metazoa > Chordata > Actinopteri > Beloniformes > Belonidae > Cololabis > Cololabis saira. Next base: position 31,272,188 of record NC_084601.1, on the reverse strand, counting down.
ACTTTACGTGACACAGCCCAAACTCCGCACCCCCACCTCACCCATAGCTTTCTGCATATTAGCAGCGTTGTTTTTTATTTTCATGGACCCGTTGCTTGTTGATACACCAGTTGTTTAGCATTTCTTCCATCATCTGCTTGATGCTGATCAAAATAATGAGAATAAAATATAAATCTGATCCCTGATCGGGATGCAACATCCAATTTTGATCAAGTCTGAAACAACGTGATCGAATCGGGACATCCCTATAGTCTGCAAAAAAAAAAAAACACATGTGGAGTCAGAAAAGCTTAAAGGGGACCTATTATGAAAAACACGTTTTTTCTTGCTTTAACATACATAAAGTGGTCTCCCCTCAGCAACCAAATTCTGCAGTGTCTGTACAGCCGCCCGGATGAGCCATCCAGTGTGATGTGGATCTACGAGCCGTTCAGATTCTGCTCCCGTCGTTACGTAACGATCGGCGCGATTTACATAGGTTGGCCTCCGATGCGTGAAACCACGCCCACAACTAACTCCGCCGGCCGGAGCTTCCGCCATTTTTTCGTAGCGGTGTATCGCGTCATTCAGGCAGCCAATCAGCACAGAGCCTCATTATCATAGCCCCGCCCACTCAGAATCCCGCATAGAGAATGAGGTTAGAGAACGGGAAGATAAAGACATGGTTTAGAGGCTGAATTTCTAATTTATTGAGCAAAAACAATCAAAAGATTGTTTTTAAGACATTCAAGGCCTGTCATAATAGGTCCCCTTTAATTCGCTGAGGATCCACAAGAAAACGCCAGCGTGTGTTTCACCAACCTGAACTCTCTGACGGTCCTGCCTCGTTTTGCTTTCCTTCTCCAGGTACTCACCGCCATCTACCCGGCTCCGACGGTTGCCATGGCGACCGGTGTGGTCTCGGTGGCAGCCGTGCCACCCGCCGTGGCGCCGCCAGCTCAGGAAGCGATAAACCCCACCTCCCCCCCGCCTCTGGCCAAAGGGGCGCAGGGTTCGGCGGCTGCGGCGGAAGCAAAGGTGGAGGTGAAGCAGGAGAGTCTGCTGGATGGGAGTGAAGAGCAGTGGTCGTCGGGCTGCGCCGCCAGCTCGTTTCTGGGTACCGGTGTAAACACTGGCACAGCAGGTAACGCCCCACCAGCTCATACTGGTTTGGTTTCTAAGTCCAGCATAGACATGTTTCTCAAAGAAAAAAAGAACAGATTTTTGCCAAAGTGATGCAAAACTTGACGTTACAAATATATAAAAAGATCTATTAAAGCTACACTATGTAGTAATACCACTCCTGACCACACGGTGGCCCATACATCTGTGAGGACGGTCTGGCTCGGCTAGCAGGGTCACATTTGGCACTTTTCCACTAGTCTCGCCTCAGCCCGGCTCAGCTCGGCGCGGCTCGACACGGCTCACATGAATTCGCCTCATATCCCGCCCTCTACATGCCCACTTCATACCATGAATGGGCAATGCAAAGTACTTGATGACTGTATTTGCATATAAAAGAGCCTGTTGATCAATGGTGTTTTACACTCAAAAATCATGGCAGGGAGGACCAGAAAGCGAAATTTCGTGGAGACTGAGATCGAGGTGCACGTGGATGAGGTGGAGGCCAGGAAAACAACATTATTTGGTGGTCACAGTAGCGGCATCACTAACAAAAAGAAAGCAAGTGAGTGGCAGCACGTCGTTGCTGCTGTAAACGCCATGAGTGGCATGGACAGATCTGTGGCTGAGATTAAGTGGTGCGATTTGAAGGTGGAGGCCAAGAGGACATAAAATTATCTCTGAAAAATGTCTCTTTTAATATGAGAGCAAAAATGTTTAACATTTTTCCTTTAACAACCTGTCGGAGTAGTAGTATGATTAAATGTTGAATAATGATATAATAAGTTGTTAAATTTTTATCCTGCTAAATAATTTAGAAATATATTTCGGTCATTTTAAAATACTACCGTATTTTGACGACCATACGGGCACCGTGTGGAAAGGCACACCCTCAGTTTTGTGTGTCATTTCTGTATTTGAAACACACACACGGCGCACCGACCGAAAAGGCGCCGTCTACACACATGGAGCGCCGCCTTACAACAACACACACGCGCCGCACAACACACACACACAAGCATACAAGTGTGAGTATTTAAAAATAGAGCGGGAGCAAAACTTAGTTTGATTGTACTTTATTTAAGTTTTTACATTAATCAGTTGTCAGGACTCAGCGTGTCGGGCTTCATCCGAGCCTGATCGCGCTGAGACCGGGAGAACTGCTCAGCGCAGCTCTGGCCATGCTGAGCAGCCGAGTCACTTTCCGATGCCGGTGTTCAGTGAATCAAAGAGACAACTATTGTGCAAAAAAACAAAACCCAAAAAAATCACACATACACGAAGAAAAGAGCGCTGAAAGTTCACGACTGCTTCAAACTGGAAACCGGAAATGCGTTGCTACCAAGCGAACCAATCACAGCCCTCTCCGTCTGCGTTTGGTCTGCGTCGCCTCGACGCGTACCACACGCCGTAGGCACAGCGTCGTTCTGACGCAGAACCATAACTCAGCCTTTAGTGAAGTCATGTGACCAGGAAAACCTTCGTGGGAGAGACTCCACTAACCCACAGAAGTAAGGTTACCCTTTCTAAATTTGACTCTGGTGGGACTCGAACCCACAACCTTTGAATCTCTCCTCAGGGGATTGACTAGAAGTTAAACGCGCTATTCGTTGCGTTGCTTTCTGGAAGGACCATGAAATGTCTTCAGGAAGAAAAGGAGAGAAACGATTCAAACCTCTGAGATGTATCACAAGCCTCTGATTTGCTTTCTGGGAGAAATAAGTGCCTCCTGCTCAGGATTGGAGATGAAAAGGGACCAAAATCTGACGATGTTTCTGGTCGTATCAGTGGTATTAAAACAGAAAATAGAGATTTCAGAGCATCATATTGTTCATTTAAGATCACACCTTTTCCAAGGATGTCAGCAGGAAAGTGCAAACCTGGCCGAACCGCCTCTCGCCCGGTCCGTCTCCAGCAGGGCTTCCAGGCAATGTTTGGGAACATTTTGACATGAGAAAA